>NC_085868.1:28180200-28192700 GCF_034702125.1 Engraulis encrasicolus
GATTGAGGTGCATCCTCAACAGCATCTGGTAAGACACTTTTGTTAGTGTGTGTGTGCAGGTCCCATCAGCTGTACTACAAGTTTGATATCTATACCTATATTGTGTGTGTGTGCGCGCGCACGCCCAGGTCTCATCAGATGTATAAAATGTTTGATATCTATACCTTGTGTGTGTGTGTGTGTGTGCGCGTGTGTGTGCACGTGCGCGCGGGCACGTAGGTCCCACCAGATGTACTACATGTTTGATATCTATACCTATATTGTGTGTGCGTGTGTGCGCGTAGGTCCCACCAGATGTACATTGTGTGTGCGCGTGCGCGTAGGTCCCACCAGATGTGCTACATGTTTGATATCTATACCTATATTGTGTGTGTGTGTGCAGGTCCCACCAGATGTGCTACATGTTTGATCTATATCTATATTTATATTGTTTGTATATGCGAGTAGGTCCCACCAGATGTACTACATGTTTGATCTATATCTATATTTCTATTGTGTGTATATGCGAGTAGGTCCCACCAGATGTACTACATGTTTGATATCTATATCTGTATTGTGTGTGTGTGTGTGTGTGTGTGCAGGTCCCACCAGATGTACTACATGTTTGATCTATATGTATATTGTGTGTGTGTGTGTGTGTGTGTGTGTGCAGGTCCCACCAGATGTACTACATGTTTGGCTTCCTCTTCCTGGTCTTCATCATCCTGGTCATCACGTGTTCGGAGGCCACCATCCTCCTCTGCTACTTCCACCTCTGCGCTGAGGTCAGTGTAATACCTCAACTCACTAACTAGTGCTGGTGTGCATTGGCACTGCCCTACCGATTCGATTCCATTCGATTCAATTACGATTCGGGAGGTTTCGATTCGATTTGATCCAATTCAATTCTACAATGCATTGCGATGCATTATATTTCTACTGAAAGCAAAGCAGATGTTTCATCAGTCATGATGAGGCAATACAAGTAGTCAGATACTGAGCAACATTTTATTGGCTGTTTTCTGTATCAGTCTTGCAGTTTTCAATGCTTTGAAGTGCTTTTATTTAATACAACATTCATTTATTCATGATATCCACGGAAGTAATTGAAACGTAAAAAAATTGCCGCATCGATTATGGAACTTGCCACATTGAATTGAATTGTCCATGCCCCGCATTGCATTGCATTGCCGAATCGATTATTGTTGACACCACTACTAACTAGTGGTACATTGATTAGTTATCCAATCCGACCTGAGAAAATTGAAATATTTGTGTCAGAGCTCAACGGAAGCCCAGCACAATTCCAATCACACCATTTTTATTTTCACTATTTTCTATCAATAGCACGCACATAGAATGTTGTTTGTGTGGAAAATGTCTGTGGTGTAATCCATCAACTGCAAAACTGCATCATGAACGTCAACACATCGCGTCAGCCTATGCAAGGAGCCGTCAGTGCGCACACTGGGCAAGTGCACGTTCGCACAAGAAGCTGGGCTAAGTTTCAAATATATGTAGAGAGAGTACCAAAAAGATACTCCAAATATTTGTCTGTGTCCAAGCTCGTCGGGTTCCGATCAGTTTTCTGTATTTCACATGTCCTTTCGTACAGCCATAAACATGAACGGAGGAGAGCCACTAGTCCAGTAGGTGCTAGATTGATGCATCAAATGAATAATGAAACTTAATATAATGTCAGGCTGGTACAATGTAGCAGTGGTTTTTGTTCCTGGCAAGTGGTATATTCTAATACTCATTGAATGACTATATTTTGCCAGAGTAAGTAAATAAATGATTGTGGTGCATTTCCAGGGCTACCACTGGCAGTGGTGTTTGTTCCTTACATGTGTAGATGTATTTCATTAAAAACAGCACTAATTAAGTAAATGATTATTATTGCGGTGCGTTTCCAGGACTACCACTGACAGCGACGTTTCGTTCCCGACGAGTTAAGATAAATAACATTTAAAAACTGCACGAATTAAATATAATAGTATTTATTGTGGTGCGTTTCCAGGACTACCACTGAGCGTGGCGTTCGTTCCTGACGAGTTAAGATGAATAACATTTAAAAACGGCACTAATTTAAATAAATGATTATTGTTATTTCGGTGCGTTTCCAGGACTACCACTGGCAGTGGCGTTCGTTCCTGACGAGTGGCTTCACGGCGATCTACTTCCTGGTGTATGCGGTGCACTACTTCTTCTCCAAGCTGCAGATCACCGGCCTGGCCAGCACCATACTGTACTTCGGATACACCATGATCATGGCACTCATCTTCTTCCTCTTCACTGGTAAGGCGGTGTGCATGTGCGTGTGAGTGCGTGCGTGCGCGTGTGTGTACGTGCGTGCGTGCGTGCGTGTGTTTTCGCGCGTGTGTACTGTACTTCAGATATAGGTTATGATCATGGCACTCATTCTTCCTATTCTATCCAGTAAGTGTGTGTGTGTGTGTGTGTGTGTGTGTGTGTGTGTGTGTGTGTGTGTGTGTGTGTGTGTGTGTGTGTGTGTGTGTGTGTGTGTGTGTGTGTGTGTGGTGTGTGTGTGTGTGTGTGTGTGTGTGTGTGTGTGTGTGTGTGTGTGTGTGTGTGTGTGTGTGTGTGTTACACATGTTCATGACTCTCATTCTGCCTGTGCGTGCGTGTGTGCGTGCGTGGACAAAGCTGTGTTAATATGTCTGCAAAATTCCCACACTGTGTGTGTGTGTGTGTGTGTGTGTGTGTGTGTGTATGTGTGTGTCAGCTCATTAATGCAGGGTAATGGAGTGAATCAAACAGGTTTTTGTTTGGAGGGAGTGTAGGCAAGCCCATTACAGCTCCCTCTTTTTCTCTCTCCCTCTCTCTCTCTTTCTTTCTGTCTTTCTTTCTGTCTTTCTTTCTGTCTTTCTTTCTTTCTTTCTTTCTCTCTCTCTCTCTCTCTCTCTCTCTCTCTTTCTCTCTTTCTCTCTCTCTTTCTCTCTCTCTCTCTCTCTCTCTCTCTCTCTCTCTCTCTCACACACACACAGCCATGTGTGTCTATGCACAGGACAATACAATAGTGCAGATGCACACACGGTGTCTCACAGTTGGATACACACCCACTCCTATGACGCACGTAGTGTAAACATATTTCATACACACAACCGCTGTGAGGACCATGTGCCTGGGTGTGTATGTGTATGTGTTTGTGTGTGTGTGTGTGTGTGTGTGTGTGTGTGTGTGTGTGTGTGTGTGTGTGTGTGTGTGTGTGTGGGTGTGTGTGTGTGTTTCTTGCTCTCCCCTGTGTAAGTGCTGCTGACAGCTTCAGCCAGTGTGTTTGCTTTCGCATCGCTGGGAGTGCATTGTCCCTGTGCAGCGTGCGTGTGTGTGCAACGCAGCGCAGCCGGAAACTTTTTGAACTATAACCTAGTTCTCCTACTCAAACACTTCACTTGAGATGTAGAAAGTAGAATTGTCTAGTTGGCCATGACCATGTTTCTTCCTCAAAGATTAAAACTGTAAAAGTTAATAAAGTTCCAAATGAAAAAAAAACTTTAAAAGTTCACACTGCAGATGTTGATAATATCAGAGCTGATAGTATTCAGGCTCCATGCCTGATTTCAGGCTTGACAGAGTTTGCAAAAATAAAAACATTGATAATAATTAGCCATTAGGTTATTCTTATCTCAGAAAGTGTTACAGGTTCAGGGTTTTCTTCTACTATCAGGTTTGAATAGTGGTCATACTCAGGCTATTAAATGTTTGAATAATGTGTCAAAATAGGCCTACGTTGCGTCACTATGCAGTATCTTGTCGTCGTCGTTAGAGCAGGGGAAAAAAGTTCAGGCTCAGGATTTTTTTTCACTATCACCCCTGTAATATAATGATGTATGATTGAATCCCGAATTGACTCACTTTAATTCTGAATAAAGCTTAATTCCGCTTTGAAAACGACATGTTAACACTTCACAATTCACAATTAAATGAAAGATCAATGTTAACTCGACGAAACAATTAAATTCGGAATTATTCATTCGGAATCAAAAACGTCATGTAAACATAGCCAATGTAAGAATACTTACTAGAGGTGCTCCGATCACCATTTTTTGGCCCGATCACCGATACCGATCACCAAAAATCTTTATCTGCCGATCACCGATCATTGCCGATCACAGAAATTATTTCCTATTTTTTTAATAGCCTATTAATTATCCTTATTGAATATTTCTGCCCATAAACCAATCAATCTTAATTTGCACATGTCGCTTTCACAATGTAGGCCTATAATTAGGCTATTATTATTATTATTATTATTATTATTATTATTATTATTAGGCTATTATTATTATTATCTTTCAGCTCTTTCAGACTAGTGTTGGTAATATAGCCTACAAGTAAGTCTACAGTATTAATCAATTTATAAGTTATTGCATATAATTACTAAACTATTTAAGATTGAATTGAGACTGAAACATTACATCAATTTATAAGTTATTGCATATAATTACTTAACTATTTAAGATTGAATTGAAGCTCAGACACCTGGATCTCAGTCTCTCGTCTTCTGCATACGATAAAAAAAACCCTGTCGCTTTAAATGAGCAGCCTCGTGAGGAGAGCCCCTCCCCTCTCTGTCACTCACTGTCCACAGCTGCAGTGCTCCGCGACCGTTCTGCTCTCTCCCTCTCACCTCACCTGTCGCCGTTTGGCGTTTCAGCGACTATCAAACTAATCGACTGACTGTCAATTACAACTTTGAAAACAATAACGTTGGCATGCTTGTGCGGACAACGTGAACTTGTCGCGTGCTGACCGAGGCAACTACACAGCTTATAACGCAAAATGGCTAACGGGCGAGAAGTAGTCTATCGCAAATTACATTGTGACTGAAACGCTTGAGATTCTACATACACAAAACAAGAAAAAAACTTCACTTGAAAGAACAGGCAACACGCACAACACAGCGTGTCTGCGAGGAAAGCTCTTTCTCTGTAACACTGTCATAGAATGTAGAATTCCCTGCACAGACTCATTGAGTTTCACCGTCCACTCTCCCTAGTTGCTGTTTGGTGTTGCAGCGACTACAAACTAATGACCTGGCTGTCCATTAGGCTACAACTTTAAAAACAATACAGTTGATGATTGTTTTGGAAACGTTTAGTTGTTGCGTGCTGACAGGCTGTAACTGAAAATAGCGAACATGGCGAGACTGACACGTCATTCGCAAATTACAAGCGTCATGTAAACGGCGCATGGATCGGAAAATCAGATCATTGTTGATGCAGATATGATTATAAATGGTGAAAATGAAGGAGGGAATTCCAAAAAGTTAAAGACAAGTAAAGATGCCTTGTTTTGGTGCAGCAGCTGTGCAGAGCCAGCACCTAGGCTACATGCAGGCAGCGCCAGGTGTAAAGGGGAAATGGTTGCGTGAGGAATTTAATATCTCTGGATCGGTTTTTTGATCGGCATGTTTTTCCGATCACCGATCAGGCTATTTTTGGCCATTATCGGCCGACCATGATCGGCTGCCGAGCAATCGGAGCACCTCTAATACTTACAATGCATGATGATGTGTGGTAATGAAAATAAATGTGTTACATTGAGTGAGGCAAGTGTGTTCTGCTAAACATAGAGTCTTTGCCTCTAAATCAGAAGTACCAGTAATATGTTTTCCATAGTAGAGTAGAGTACAGTAAACTTGATTAATTCCGGAGGACATGAAGGTGTCTGTCAGCTTACAATAGAGCTGAACGGACTTGTTGATCTCCATTGTATGCTGACAGTAGGGCTGCACAATTAATCGAAAAGAATCGAAAATCGTGATAAAATCGTGAAATCGAAGTCGTGATTTCAATCGTGATTTAATCGTGGCAATAGTGACCTACCTTTGAGAGCGTCCTTGAAGCCAGAACATACTGACAGGCTGATGTTTCTGTCCAGAAATCTGTCCACCTAACTTTCATGCTATTGCCTTTACCTAATTATTACAATTCATTTATTTTGCTCATCCCGGCATCCCGGTTATATTTCATCTTGTTATATATTTTTTTAAATCAATAATCGTGATTAATAACTGTGATTTTCACCAAAATAATTGTGATTATAATTTTTTTCCATAATCGTGCAGCCCTAGCTGACAGACACCTTAAAAGGTGCACTGTGTAGGATGGTGGCCAGAGTAGAAGCTCTATAGGTATGACATATCAGAATAGTGTATATTCTGCACGTTGCCCCCTGTGTATCAATTGTTCGTATTTAAGTTCAAGAAAAAGATCAGTTACTCAGTTTCTATTTGTTTGCTTTATTTCAATGTAGAAACCCATGCACTCATCTTCTTGCTTTAAGCACCTCATCTTCTGAGGTTAGATACAGCATGATGATAACATTTTTGGCTAGTAGAATAGCTGGATGGCTAGTGACTCGGGAAAACCACTAGCCACAGTGGCCGGCAAGCGAAAAAGTTAATGTCAAGCCCTGTCCTGCTCATTGAAACTGCACTGTCTGCTGCCAAATTTGATCTTTTCATGAATATTTACTAAATAATGACTAAATGTTTACTAGTATGACCAAAGCACAGTACGTTTTGCAGCTAAAATGTCTGTCTGGAAGTTCAAAATGACAGACAATGGAGAAGATCCCACTCATCATGTATGAAAAGTGCATTTTTTCCAGTCATAATGAATATTTAGAATTTGATGGTGGTGGTAAGTATTCATGGAAAAGGTAACATTTTGAATGGGCAGCATGAATTCTGGAAATAAACTACTAACAATATGACACAGTGTACCTTTTAATATTTCGTTGAATTTCCATGCATTTTCAGATTAGATGACGTTGGAATGGTTCACTTCCTGCTTGAGATGATTGAGGTAATCATATCGCGTCAAATCCTGATGTTTTGTTTCGTTTGCTTTCTCGTAGGTACGATCGGCTTCTTCGCATGCTTCTGGTTCGTGACTAAGATCTACAGCGTGGTGAAGGTGGACTGAGGAGGGCAAGTTGGTCACCTAGACTGGACGGGACGGGATGGGACTCTTGTTTCTTTTCAAATCCTCTTGGCCTCACCAGTGCCCCCCTGGCCAGGCCACTCCGTCTGGACCGAGAGAAGGAAGAGGGAAAGCGAGAGAGAGAAGGAGAAGAGAAGGAAGGAGTGACAGAAGGATCTGTGCGCTGTTCTAAAGACTGCCCCCCCCCACCACCACCACCACCCTTCCGCTTTGCAACCCCTTACTCAATTTTACACAGTCATCATCCAACAGTCCTAAAGAACGAGCTGTAAGATATGAACGTGTGCATGTGTGTTGAACTGTATGTGTTCATCTGTGTGAATGTGTATGTCTGTGTCTGTGTGTGTGTGCGTGTGTTTGTGTGTGAGTGTGTAGGTCAGTCACCAAACTTGTGTTATGCATCTGAGCTACACTAGTTCCAAATCATGAGCAGTTCCACACTATCTCAGTATGAACAGGCACTCATTCACATATACACACTCATAGACACATGCAACTCCACACAGCAATATACTTTTACCAGTAAGCCCTTGTGAGTGACAATAGTTATGGGCTGAGGAAGGAGATTGTAAAGTTCAATGGTAACGTTTGTACATAATACTTACATTTTGCTAACATTTAAAAAACAAAAGTTAAAATGACCATTTAGCATCAACATAGGTAGCGGAAGGTATATCATTTTAGTAAAAAAACAACAAAAAGGAAGACGAAACCTTTGATTGTAAATAACTTTTCTTATGCTGAATACAAACACATACAAATGGGGATGAGGTTTATTCTTGGGACCCTTTCGAGAAAAAAAATGCGGGGGGAAAAGACGGGGGCGGTTGCTGTTGGATTCATTTTTCAAGAGAGCTTGAATCAGGCTGTGAAGGATGTGTTTTGGTTTTTGGACTATTTTTCAATCTATTTTCGTTTGTTTCTTTGGCGTTCTTATCCTGTTCTTCATTCCCCTGTGTAAAAAAAAGAGAGAGAGAGAGAGCAAACGAAAGAAAGGATGCTCGGGTGTGTATTAATCAACTGAGCCACTTGCGTTTATTTAACTATCTTTTTTTATATTTTATTTGTCTGTTTCTTTTCTTGTCGCCTCAACACTATTCTGTGCCTCATTCAAGCGTCAACGCAGTTCCCCCATTTTGTTTCTTTATGTTTATCATTCTTGTCAAAAACAAAAAGAAATTTAATTCCAGCGCCCCCCAATCCGTCAGGGTTGGGAATAAGCAAGGCCTCCATCCACATGTGAGGAGAACAGAAAGTGTGTTTATTTTTTTCGTTCTGATGTTTATTGTTATCTGTATGCTATACACACATACATAAATTATGGCGGACTCTGTCGACTTTGGGTTGTCTATTTTTGTTTGTTTGTTTGTGTGTTTGTTTCACCCCATCTTCTTATCACAGCTACCATGGGATTGCAAAAATACACAAAACTCGAAAATCAGTAGAAAAAAATAAAATAAAACCAAATTATCTGTCCAAAGTGGGTTTTTTTATTTTTTATTATTTCGTTTGTCTTGTTCTGATAAGGACTGGGGTTGAGATTTGTGTTGATTTGAAAATGTCATTTACAATGGCAGCGGTTTCTGATTCCAAGTGATGCTGACTGATGAGAAAATATCAGTGTTGGCAAATGAACACCTGCTGCATTCAAAATGATGATGCACTTGCAGTTGCCATCCTAGACCAACAGAGGGCACTCACCATATCAGAAAGACAAGACTGATCCTAACATCAACCTCTGAAAACATTTTTTTTTAGGAAAATGCAAGATAAAACTTATCTTAACGTAGCCTATACATCAACTTTTTATCAGCTTTTGTAGCTGCTGAATAGGTATATAAAGAAGATTTTGAATAACTTAATTTCAAGAGGACATAATCTGTAGTGCTTTTCACATAATCAGTCCTCAGTGTTTTTCCAATGGTTAGCTCATTGATGTATTCATCAAAGAATAAAACCAAGGCTGACTTGACTGCAAGCATCTTTGGGAACTCTCACAATTCAAGTGAAGTGGAATTGAATTGCAAAGCACTTTAAAACACAACAGAGACAAGCTGACCAAAGTGGAGAACTAGGTAAAAAGGGCTTGAAAAAATACTTGAGGCTTTGGGAGGGCAGAAGAGCAAACAGAAAGAAATGTGCCCTAATGGGTATTTCTGAGAAAGTGATGGGGGAGAAATGGGTACTATAGACTATTGTTACAAATTACAACCTCTGGCAGTTGCATCAGATTTATGTATGCTGATTCTGTGCACGATATCAACCTAAGCACACATTAAGTCATGGATGTGGAAAGGGCATTTGAGTTCCTCTTTAAAAGATAAATAAAAAGCGTTCAATGTTTGGGTTAATGACTGTTTGTGTGGGCATAATAGATGCATGAAACACAAATGAGCACATGATACATGAGATGGAAAAAGCAAAAGTGGTTGTGGAGTTCAGAAAAAAATAAAATAAAATAATAAGCAACCATTAGGATAATGATGGTTACATCTTGTGTACACGATAGGTACATAAAAATTAATACATCTAGGAGAAAAAAAGAAGGTTAACATGATCCTCTTTAAATATACAAATAAATAATCAAAACAAAAGGCCATGGTTACGTTAATGATGGCAAGAATGACGCTAGTGAGGAGAATTCCCATGAGTCATAATCACTGCTCTCCCTTACCTGAAGTTGAATTATATCGCTTCTTCTCATTTCCCGGCAAAAGTGATTATTTACTTCGTTCTTTTGTGTTAACATTTGCTAAGAGTCTCGAGCCAAGAGCCACGTCTATTGTAGTTCAGACTCGTAATCTCTCTCTCTCTCTCTCTCTCTCTTACTCTATCTGTCTATCTATCTTTACCTCTCTCTCTCTCTCTCCCTCTCTCTTACTCTATCTATCTTTACCTCTCTCTCTCCCTCCAAACAGAACTACTGTAGTTCTCTCTCTCTCTCTCTCTCTCTCTCTCTCTCTCTCTCTCTCTCTCTCTCTCTCTCTCTCTCTCTCTCTCTTGCTCCAGACAGGGTTAGTTGGGTGGGTGGACAGATCAGATGGGTGGGTGGACAGTCCCTGTCCGCTGCATTCACCCTGAGTGAGTGATCGCCCGCTCCCTCTCTTTCTTTCTCTCTTTCTTTCTTTTTCCTCGCTTTCTTTCTCTTCTTCTTTCTTGTCTCTGACTCAGCAGGCCTTTTATGGTCCCGCTGATTCACTCTTTCTTCTTTTTTAAACTCTTTTTTTTTATGTGTGTGTGTCTGTGTGTGTGTGTGTGCGTGCGCGCGCATGTGTGTCTGTGTCTGTGTGTGCGTGCGCGCGGGTGTGTGTCTGTATCTGTCAGTGTGTGTGTGTGTGTGTGTGTGTGTGTGTGTGTGTGTGTGTGTGTGGTGGGTGGGTGGGTTGGGTTTCTTGGGTTGCTCCCTCTTTCAATGACTCAGATGCTTTTTGTGAGTCTATATTGAAACAGTGACTATTCCGTCTGATTAAAAATACCTGTAAGAGTCATCAAGGACTGATGGTATTCTGGCACCCTGTCAACTTAGCAGTGTTTGTGCTGTAGATCAACATTAAGAAATGTATAGTTATTTGTGTTCCATTTAGTTACGTTTATCGATTCTTAATCCAAAAATGAGCTAGAACAGGTCTACTAATACAATAGTTGAGACTCTGGACTTTTTTAAGCTCTACCGCAGCTGAGTCACCTCTTTAGCCTTTTTGAATAATGAGGAGAAGTGACTGTGGGCCAGGGGAGATGACGTGATTAAGTTAAGTAGATCCAGTCACCCTACCCACAGGACAGGAGCGAGCAGCACTTCGTCTCAATGGCTTACATCAGCCCTTTGAGATTGCTGAATTAAGGGGCAAAGACGTTTGTGTTCTTTGGAATGAGGTTGGTAGATGCGGTTTAAAAAAAAGGGGGGGGGGGGGTTGAGTCCTATCGTGGCCTAACGGTAGGGCACTGGTCTACTATGCAGCAGATCCAGGTTCGATTCCCGGCCCGGGTCCTTTGCCAGCCCTTCCCCGTCTCTCTCTCCCAACTCGCTTCCTGTCACCATCTTCACTGTACTATCATAAATAAAGTAAAAAAAAAAAAAAAAAAAAAAAAAGGGGGGTTGAGTCCTATCGTGGCCTAACGGTAGGGCACTGGTCTACTATGCAGCAGATCCAGGTTCGATTCCCGGCCCGGTTCCTTTGCCAGTCCTGCCCCGTCTTTCTCTCCCAACTCGCTTCCTGTCACCATCTTCACTGTACTATAATAAATAAAGTCAAAAGACAAAAAAAAAAAAAAGGAGGGGGGTTGGGTATGGTTGGGGAGTTCTCCAAATTCAAGATCCCAAATTGAATCTCCAAATTCATCTGACCTCAGCTCATGGTTGATTCATGCGTCCTATAGTCAAAAAGACAAAAACACGCACATCCGTCTCAAAAAGATTGGGTGCAGGACCAGCAAAAATACCATGAAAAACAAGCTCCCGTTGCTCTTTTTTTAATGTAACGTTTCGGGCAGCATATAGTGACCTGGTCTGATGAAGGGCATGCTGCCCGAAAGGTTACATTAAAAAAGAGCAACGGGAGCTTGGTGTCGCTGACTTTTCTTTCAGCTTTTCATGATTCATGCGTCCTGGCATTTCCACCTGCCTTGTTGGAAACTCCAAATTCAAAGATGGAGCTTGCCCTGATGTGTTTCTCATACACTGCAAAATGGAGGTTCTTCAGTTTGCCACGGTGACTCTCTGATGAACCTATAGCTTACAAATGAGTTCTTGGAAGAACCCCAAGTTTCATCAGACAGCTTTCAGAGGTTCCGCCACACACCAAAAAAAAGTTTGTCAAAGAACCTTCAGATTTTTGGGTTGTCTGAGGGCCCTTCAAGAAAACCTCCAATAACTAATTTGACACCTACACAGAGGGTTTTTCAGAAAAATGTTCAGGGTTCCCCCCACATTGGAGAACATTTTTACAGTGTACACACATGATGTTGCCAAATGGGGCCCTGTTAACACACAGGTTGTCATATGATGGCGGTATCATATTGTCAAATCAAACTTTTGATTAAAGTCTGAAAATCTGAGGGAAATCACAGACCTCGGCTTTTGGAATTGAAGTTTTTCACGACTGTGTCATGGGTCCTGCTGGTCAAGCTTTCGTATAGATTATTTCATGATTATGAACGGTAGACTTCAGTGGTTATCAGTTTTGATCAGATTATGTGAAACGAGGAGAAGAATGCTAAAGTGTGAAGAACTCAGTGGCAGTGTGTTGCTTTGGTCTTTGGTGTGTGTGTGTGTGTGTGTGTGTGTGTGTGTGTGTGTGTGTGTGTGTGTGTGTGTGTGTGTGTGTGTGTGTGTGTGTGTGTGTGTGTGTGTGTGTGTGTGTGTGTGTGTGTGTGTGTGTGTCTACGTGCGTGTGAGCGCGTACTCGTGTGTGTGTGTGCGTGCATGCATGTGTGTGTGTTTGTATGTGTGCTTGAATGCGAGTGCATGTGCTTTGATCTTCTCATCATAACTTATAAACCTGCTCTGAAATGAGTCCCTTTCTCCTCCTGTCCGTGCATTGGTCACGCTCA
>NC_085868.1:28212700-28222700 GCF_034702125.1 Engraulis encrasicolus
TTGATTTACCCCCCACACGAGTGTGTTGTGTATGTGGCATTATTTTTTTACCCCAGGTTAGGGAAATTAAACAGCGGGCTATTTAGGAACCTTGTTTTGAAATGTCTGCGGGTTTTGCAATGGTTGCAGACAGGGCTCTCTGTGTTTAGCTAATCAAACCAGCCAAACACACACTCACAAATGGGTGGTCAAAGTGGCTGTTGCTCTTGTCTACCATCAGAACAGTAATTTCACCATCATGTGGCTGGTTGACTGGTGTTCATTTAGAGCCCTGGTTGCAGGGTTTCTCAAAGTATGTGAAGAATTGGAGATGGTATGGGGATAGTTGTGAAGGAGAAGGACTGTTGGGGCAATTGGACCCCCTCATGATATGTTGTGTGACATTTCTTTTTTTGCCCCAGGTTAGGCTGATTACCCATAGAGCTCTTTAGGAACTATGTCGGGGTGCTCATATGAGATATTTGACAGCCGTGGGGCAGTCGTGGCCTAGTGGTTAGAGAGTTGGTCTTTCAATCTAGGGGTTGCAGGTTCGAGTCCCTCCTGACCTCTTCCTACATCTCCATGGCTGAAGTGCCCTCGAGCAAGAAGGCACCTAACCCTACATTGCTCCAGGGACTGTAACCAATACCCTGACAAATAATAACTGTAAGTGGCTTTGAATAAATGAAAGCGTCAGTTAAGTGTAATGTAATGTAATGTTTGACGGCTATGTGAAGAGACTATTGCAGTGGTAGGAGAGAATGTGGGCCGTTGGGGCAATTGCACCATTCATTACTTGATATTACATTACATTTAGCAGACGCCTTTGACCACAGCAACAGAATAGGGTAAACAGGGTTTTCTTGTCCGGCTAAATGGGAGTTAATGTAACAGATGTATCCCTATGTAAAAAGTGGCTTTAGCGTTATGAAATGTGAATTTCTATTTGTAATCTTATTGTGATCTGTCACGGTATTCTGGTGAGGTCATGTGACCCGGTAATCACCTATTTCACCTGTGGGAGGTATGCGAATGACAAAGTGAACCTGACGAAGCGCAAGGCGAAACGCGTTGTTCACCTAAATAAAAAGCGGCAAAATTAAGTCCACCAGTGTGCGGGGATCCTTCTTCTTTACTAGGGTAAACAGGGTGTTGTTGAGGAACTGTGCTTTTATTGTGTTGGTGACTGTGTGAAGATTTTCCGTCCAGCTTCTGTGGAAACTTTTACCTGTCTTATGTCCCCTCTGAAACATGTGTTCCAAATAACCAAGCACCTTAAAATGCAAGTAACTACTCACCACTCTGTCTGTGTTATTAAAAAAACCCATCAAACCACACCGGTTGTCCCTCACACTGTATAAACTCTCATGTTTCCAGTAGACTGACAAATTCGTCTGTATTTCAATGATCTTACAATGTGCATTTCACCAACGTGTCTCTTCTAGCTGATAAAGGGTCCTGAAGGTTCTGAAAAACAGACCTTTAAAAAAAATCCACTTGAAATGTCTGACTCATGGGTAATTCAAACCAGGAAAACACACACGTGTGTGTGTGTGTGTGTGTGTGTGTGTGTGTGTGTGTGTGTGTGTGTGTGTGTGTGTGTGTGTGTGTGTGTATGTGTGAGCTGCTCTGAGTCAGGTAGCAGTGATGGCCAATGATGTGTGTGTGTGTGTGTGTGTGTGTGTGTGTGTGGGAGGGGTCTACATGTGAATAAAGCAGGCAGGGCCACTGACAGCTTTGATCAGGTCCGGGACAAAATCATCTGAAAGGTCCCCCCTCTCAATACATACAATGTAATGAGGTCCCAATTCTGGGGGCCCTGTTTCCCTGGGCCCGGGACCACTGGCCCCTTTGACCCCCCTGCTGGCTTTCCTGAGAGCAGGGATGTGCTGCTGCCACTACCACTACTGCTGCTGCATGAGCACTCACTCTTTCAGTTGGAGAAGCTGCAGCAACAGCTGGCCCAAATGCTGCCTGCTCAACTCTCTCTGTCTGTGTCTCTGTCTGTCTCTCTCAGTTCAATTCAATTCACCAGAGCTTTATTGGCATGACAAAATTGCCCAGATTTTGCCAAAATATGTACTTATGTAGGCTACGCAAAATATGACAGACACGAGACCCTTATTGCCATTACCATTCTTGCCTGCCAAAGCCATTGTCCTCCGATGGACATGCAATGCTGTAGCACTCGGTAATGCCCCAAATAACAATGGACCTGTCCTAATGCATATGCATGCGCACGTCAAATGTAGGCTAAAGGGTGCTAAATTACAGTAGGCCTAGTCGACAAAATCTGTGAGCATACAGCTGTCACATGTTTGTGTCTGTTCTTATGAGCCGATATGAATTTTCGCCCGGGCGCTTTGGGGCCACCTCTTGACGTTTTCCTTGAACTTTACCCTTCTTTGAAAACTTTGGGCAAAATCCCGGGGGGTTGAAGCCTTTTATGCTCCCACAGAATAACCGTTGGATCCTTGAGACATATGTAGCGGGGAATTTCCGTTGTCGCTGAGCTTGAATTGTTCTCCTAAGTGTTAAGTTGGAGATTGAACGCCTCAGCAATATTTCCACAATCCTTCTAACGGACAAAATAGGCTACCGCGTTTATGGAGGATTTTTTTGCCATCATTATTTCGCTTAGCCTATAGCACATGTAGACTATTTTGGCGTCAAGACAAAGTGTCCATCATCGCTCAGTAGGTTAAATATTTTCGTTACGACGCACAGTTTGAGGAGTCATAATAATGGAAGCCTGATAAAACAAATGATAGGCCTAAATAAAACTGCAATATAAACCTGGTATTTTTCTTCTGTGGATACTGTGTTGCTGTTGTTGTGAAGTAAAACAGAGAAGTAATAATTCTTCCTTCCTGTCGAGAAAAGTAGTAGGCTAGCCTAGATAAAAAATATCGACAAACTTTTATTCATTATTCAGAAGTTTTAGGTTGCACTGTCTGGCAGCAGTTCCATGGTCCTCCTAATTTCTGCCCCAAATGTGGTTTAGGCTCCTTAGGAAGTCGGATTAAAAGCTAAGTAGAGTTATATTTGTTTAGAGCTGCCAGCACATCATTTTCCCTGTCAAAGTAGGCCTACCCCCTGTAAAAAAAAAACCTGAACTGTGCCTGAACGGATATAACAGTGTTGTAATTTAATTCGTAATAGGCTATGCTGTTTGTAGGCTAGACCAGAACAACCAAAGAAATCTAGGTTGGATAATAAATTAGAAACTTTATCATAGTAATTTAAATGTTTTCTCTGTGGTTAAGCCTATAGGCTAGTGACAATCCTGCATTTGGGAAATCAGTGTGAATAACTCAGTGTTGACGCCACATTAAAGGTGTCAACAAAGTAGGAAACACTTGAAATGTGGCAACAGTTAGTTTACACCAAATGTGTCTTCGTTTGCTTACAAAATAGAGCCTGAATAATCCAAACAAATAAAGCTAAATAACGTCCAAATGTTCCAATAATAGGAGTAAAAGGTCTGCTGATGTTGAGATCAAGCATGCCCCAGCAGCAAAGATATGGATTGGCTACTGAAAGAGTTTTTGCGCATATAGCCTAAGCAAATTAAAATGTTAATGAAAATCCAATTTTCACGAGGGAGCAACTCTTTTTCATAGTTTGCTCTGGTTGACCACAGAACATTTACATTATTACATTCACATTTACACAACAGTTCAACAGACATTCATTTTTTTTCTTCGCTTCATTCCAGTGTCTTTTCCTTCAGCGTTTGTGTCAACTGAAAAAGTTAATAATTTCAAATTGTATTTCAGGACACTATCTACAGCTAGTTAATAAAACACAAAGTGGCTTTAAATCCTCCATAAAATATTGTGACATTAAAAAATAGCCTATAGGCCTGTGCGTAAATTATGCAAATTGAAAAACGCAATATGTTTCAGGTTAATCATCACCAGTAGGCTAATTTACGGTACAATTATACAGTCGTGCATCAGTAACATTGGTGATTTTAATTAACTCATGGAGTTTTAATATTGTATACCCATAAATGTTGTCCCCTGACTCGCGTGCATTTGAGGCATCTAATTGTCACCCAGAGCACTGTGATTGGCCAAAAGGATCTAGTTGGTGAGGTGCAGCAGCCAATGAGAAGTGCTTGTGTAAATAGTTGGGCTGCGGTTGTAAAGGGGGTGTGAGGCGCCCACACATAAACCCAGAAGGACACCCCAAAAGATTACTACTTTTACCAGAGGGTTTGAGGTGATTACTTCTTGCGGACTATCACTTGAAAAAATGTATTGACGGTTATCCTCGTGTTCACTGGACATTTCAAGACTTTGGATTGACTGCGACTTGAAGGAGGAAAGTTAGACTTTTGAAAGTTTGCAGACCGAGATTTGAATATGTCCCTCCTGAGTTAGAAAAACTCAATTTATATTGTTTTCAACATTGTGCGTCTTTGATCGCACGGTGCGCCACTGATAACTTTTACGCGCGTGGGAATTGCACAGGGCTTGCAGCGATGTTGCTCGACGCAGGCCACCAGCTCTCCGGTCTGGGAGTCGGCTCGTTCGCCAGACATCACGAAAGCCAGGAGCGAGACCTCAGCTTCATGGAGTCTGCAGCGCACATGGGCGCGTTCAAGCTGAGCCACGACCTTCCACCCAGCCAAAGCGCAGCGTTCGCCTCCCAAACCCCTGGATACTCGGCAGCCGCCCTGGCGCACGCCGCCTCCTACGCCAACTCATCCTTTAGCTCCACGCGTGACTTCATTCTGCGCAGCCGAGGCTTTGGTGACTCTAGCCCGAGCAGCGGCCAGCAGCACCCCATCTTCAACCCCGCCGCTGGCTCTCTCCATCACTCTCACGCAGACAACCAGGGTCATTTGCTCTTCCCCGGCATCCACGACCAGCACGGAGCGCACCACGGCTCGGCCAACATGCTGAACGGTCGCCTGGGGCTGGGGGAAGTGTTCAGCCGAGCTGACCAGTACCACCAGGTGCCCAACGCCCGGGCCGACCACTACAATCAGTACAGCTCAATGGGACTAAACATGAGCATGAACATGGCACCGCATCATCACCCGGGGGCATTCATTCGTTACATGCGACAGGGCATCAAGCAGGAACTGGTGTGCAAGTGGATTGACCCGGACAAGCACTTGGACCGCAAGAAGGCGTGCGGCCTGACGTTCAGCACCATGCACGAGCTGGTTACGCACGTCACCGTGGAGCACGTCGGCGGCCCGGAGCAGTGTAACCACGTGTGCTACTGGGACGACTGTCCGCGGGAAAGCAAGCCTTTCAAGGCCAAATACAAACTGGTGAACCACATCCGCGTGCACACGGGGGAAAAACCGTTCCCGTGCCCCTTCCCGGGCTGTGGCAAAGTCTTCGCGCGTTCGGAAAACCTGAAGATCCACAAACGCACGCATACAGGTAATTTATTTGTGTGTTTTATTTATCCTGTCATCCCATTGTGGATATGCTTTATTCTGAATGTCTTTATCATGTGATGGGCTGAAGGATAAGGCCCAGACACTTGGTTTAGTTTGATCACTTAAGCGCGACAACCCTATTCAGATAATCATGCCACAGGGGTCTATATGGCTCACATTTAATGAACTGTAAATAAATGCCCATGCTGGCTCTGAGACAATAAGTATCCTAATGATTCCCTCTTTTCACTTTCAGGAGAGAAGCCGTTCCTGTGTGAGTTCGATGGCTGTGACCGCCGATTCGCCAACAGCAGTGACCGCAAGAAGCACATGCACGTTCACACGTCTGACAAGCCATATCTGTGCAAACTGTGCGACAAGTCCTACACTCACCCCAGCTCTCTACGGAAACATATGAAGGTAAACATCTCATTAGTTTGTGCGCAAAAAGAGTTGTGCGTAAAAATGGATATGGAACGTGTGTACAATTGGTCTGCAACAGGTCCGAATGATCAGCTTACATGATTCCTGATGATGTGTTATTGTCTTTTTCCAGGTCCACGAGTCTTCATCCTCGGCACCAGACGCCTCCCCGACGGAGAGCTCGGGTTACGACTCCTCCACGCCTTCCAGCTTGGTGTCACCATCCTCCGAGACGCACGGCAACATGTCGCCAGATTCCGTTATTCTCAGCGGCCACGGCGGCATACCGTCCAATTTCAGCGAGTGGTACGTGCCGCTGTAAAGAGGCCGCTCGTCTTTCTTCGCTGACCTACCCACGGACTCATAATATGGACCAAATAGAGGACTGAGGCTTCTGAGTCGTTTGTTTTGAACACTGTTATAAAAGACTGCAAAGTTTGTGCAGTTGAATCTCAGGAGGACTCCCAACCAAACCTGCGTCTTCATTTCTGTGTATAGCTGATGTCATGCATGGACACACTTGATGGATTGTATGATCTGACCAAAGTTAAAGAGTTTTATCTTGTGAATGTATATTTTGTAATACTGTTCAGTCGCAGGGGGTGCCTTGATAATGCAATGACCTAAGAATAAATCATGTCACTGTAATACTTTTTGTAATTTAATATGATACAAATTAAACCATATTTATAAAAAAATGTTTTAATCCTGGGTTTCTTCTTTCATCATTTCCTTTCTTAATCTTGAGATTAACAAGATATATGAGATTCTGCTACATACTGGCAAGATACAGATCCATACAGCCAGAATTTCACTTAAAGAAATTTCCAGCAAGAATGTTTCAAAACAGACAAAAGTAATTATTTTTGGCCTCTTTGGAAGACTGATAGATTGATAAGATATACTGGGCTATATCATGGCAATGTAGGCCTACTTGTAGACAGTTGAAGCAAGTTTTTTTTTGCAGTGTAGCCTGCCCTTTTCAAAACAATTTAGGGGTCAATTTATTTATTAAATAAATAAGACATTTATTAAAACAAGATGCCGTTTATATAGGCCCACAGTCACAATTGTGAAAATCCAGCAAGAATGTTTTAGGACAGACTGGACTTGACATTGAAAATCAAAAGTGTGCTAATTTATCCTCTGTTTTTAGCTTCTTTGGCATGGACTTGGACTGTGGTCAATTATCATTGATTTACAAATGTTAGTCAAGTAATCAGGATTTCCATGTAGCTCATAGCAAACATGACGTTAAATAGGACTAGAACTCATAGGGAAGGCCTAGACGCACTTAGGGAAGGCCTAGACGCACGTAGCAAAATAAATATATTCTAAAACGGGTGCGTAAGTTGGTGACCTGCAGGGGTAAAAATAGCCTTTTATTGGATAGGGTTAACCAGTCAAGTAGGCTATCTATGTAAGATGTCGGACACCTTAATTTCCCTCGGGATTAATAAAAGTACTCTACATACTCTACTCTACTCTACTCATTTTAATACATTTTAGTGAATGACAACACAGGCCACAGTTCACCAGCTTGAAAAAATAAGTAAAAAGCTGGGGCAAGATGTAGCCTAAAAGTAAGCTTCTTCATGCCAGACGATGAATAGTGCCAACTTACTGAAAGTCACCAAAAGTCACATCAAATTATATTTCTTTCTTTATTTATTTATTTATTTCAGGTGGTCAATAGTTCACACCAGAAGTTGTGTGTATTTCTTTATGACACAAGATGGACAGTGTCCTTTCTATTCTTGCGATTCTAGCAGATGCGCAAAGTAAAGTCAGAGGCGCTCGCTTGCACATCTTTCAGGAAAAAAAATAATGGTATCTGAGCGCCTAGTGGCGATTGGACAGCTCAGCATACTCCCCTTGTTCTGTACGAAGCGTGACCGCGCATGCGCCTTGCTCTCCACGCTCCGACTGTCATGGCGGCTTACAGAGTCTCTCCAGCCTTGCAGAGAGTATTACATGCTGTTAAGGTGAGCTGTGCATCGAAATGACACTGAGTGAGAATGCTCTTTGAGAGGTGATGTTATATCGGAAAACTATGTGAAACAAGAAAATGTCTTCATTTATCCGCTCTGAAGTTACTCCCTCACGGTCAATTCATAAGTGGTAACCGGGGTGCTAGCCAAGTTATGCTATGTAGACAACACACGAATGAAGGTCCAGCTGTTCAAGAGATAGTGCCCTTCACTACTGGTGGTGGGGTAAACCCCTTCATCGATATTATTTTCTAAACAATTGAACGAGTTGTCCGTTTTGTCGTCTAAGTGGAAAGGTTACGTCTCCTTGTCAATGTCAAAGTGCAGACAGTCGGTTGTCTCTGAACAGCCTGAACGCTATTCAGCACAAAAGCTAACTTTGCTCGCTAGAACTAGACTTTGCTCATCCATGTTGGCACACCTGTGTAGTCTGTCGTCCGTAGAGGGATGCTTCAGAAGGCTACATTATCTCTTAAAATCACTGATGCAGTTTGGGTATGCGCTCTGTCTAAAACAGCAAAGTGTGCTGGCATGCTGTTAAACCACAATGTAATTAAAGCTGATCCCATACGTCACAGTGTGTTGCTCCTTGTGTTCGTCTACTACATCCTTTTCTAAAGTGACAGACCACGCATTACTGTCATCTAAAGGCAGTTCTTTCTGTTTTTTTGATTTAGCATGCATCCCTCAAGTCGCGATGCTGTGTTGTCATCGGCCGTGCTCAGTACTCCACTGCCTATGACCACAATGAGAAGGTAAGGAGGACACACAGATGCTACTGCAGTGTAGTTGCAACATGAACTCACAGAATATCTTGACATGGACGCGGCTCCCGGGTGGGACACAACATTTGTGACCATTTTGCAGAAATTCTATGATGGGTATCGTGAAGGTGCTTTCCATGAGGGATCTATGGAAGTGAGTTCCCGCAGCTCTGTCTTCTCACAGTCCTTTGCTCCAATTAATGTTCTGCTGTAATTGTGTGGGAAAGTATAGAAAGCACATCTACGGCCCCACCATGGCATTTTGTACAAATCTGTGAAACTGCCACAGAGTTTGTGTCCCAAGGGGCCATGTTCATTTCATGGAATTACATTTCATTTCATTACGTTACGGTACATTACATTACATTTGACAGACGTTTTTATTCAAAGTGATTCACCATCAAGGACATAGTCATAGCATACATCACTTGCAGATACAAAATGCACCGGAAATATACAAAACAATAAGTACAAATGCCAAACAGGTTTAGTGGTTTTTATTGTATTTTAAGGACACCACACGCAAACATGCCTATCCCCTCTATCCCGGGTCTGGGCCAGGAGTACGTTTCTCGACTGCGTTGTTGCTAACTAAGTTAGCTACTTACTTGGTTGCAACGCAATTTTCCATTAGTGGTTAGCAATGATTCTTTCAAGAAACGGAATTCTGTGAGATCAGGTTGTGTACCTCACAATCATCAGCTGCCATATTATTATAGATACAGTGCATGCTTTGGAACTGAATATGGTACATGCTACGGCATGCATACGTGCCATCCATGGCATCCATACATGACAGCCCATCTGTCTTTAGATGTGTCCCTGGGCAGTTTGCTTCTGAAAGTCTATCAGTGCTATGGGCCAACATGCAGCTAATCATGCACCATCTTCTGTCAGTTACTGTGTTCTGATCAATGTTTATTTGGGGTATGATTCCATTGGTCAAAATGTGTACTCAAATGTGTTCTTCTCCTGGTCAGCCTCTGCTGGGTAGAGGAAAGTCTGTCGTAGGGGTGGGCGATATGGCAAAAATGTTGTATCACGATTTTTTAACATGAAATCACGATTTCGATATTTTATCACGATCTTCCATCCAAAAAAATAAAAACAACAAAAAAAAACTTTCATACTTGCAATTTGTAATTTGCAGTCAATAAAATGTTAACACACTGATGATACTCTCATAAGGTGTACAATTGGAATAAAATAATGTAAAGAATAAAGTGAAGACAACAACACAAGTGAGAAAACGTCACTCTGATACTGATAATAAACATCCTCAGTGCAAGACGATCTATACGATTTCTCCACTTAGGCAGATTCGAGACGATATTTTACTCAATATCGCGATTCACGATATAATATCGTCATATCGCCCACCCCTAGTCTGTCGTATGGCATCTTGCTATTACATTGGAAACTGGTGGTGGCTATTTTGT
>NC_085868.1:28225200-28262700 GCF_034702125.1 Engraulis encrasicolus
AATGAAATGGCCCCTTCTGCCAAACCTCCCCCCACCTCTCTCTCACACACCAATCAGTTAATTCAGTTAATTCTTTTCTTACCCCCCCAAAGCTTTTGTTTATGCCATTCATCTTTTTAAAAGTCGTGTTTACATATATATTTAGAACTTCCTTTTTCATTTATACCTGCATAATCCTGAATGGGGCAGAAGCGGTTGATTGATGTCAGCTGTCGTCCTGTAGGGCTGCGGAGCAGGCGTGTTCGAAAAGACAATTGAGGTTTTGCAATTAAAATGAATAAAAATGGAATAAAAAACAAGAATTTTAAGCGGCTAAATATACTGCCTTTACTGTATCTGTTGTTAGCTAGTGGCCTGATGTACCAGTTTAGATGCGAGGTTGATATTCCTGCAGCTTGTTGTGGTGTGGGAGTCAGTCTTAGTCAAACTATTTCTGTTGTTGGAGTTCAGACAGGCAAAGAACTGTGCCGGTGCCTGCTCTCGACCCGAGAGATGTGTTCACATTGAAAAGTGTACTACAGCGTAACGCTTGACTTAAGGGCAGTCTGGTACGTTGCCAGTATCCTATTTTTTTGAGGGGTTCGATGACTGGCGCAGAGCCTCCGCACGGGGCGCGTGGTCGCGTGGTCGCGCATACTCAGGACACAGGACGGCCGGACGCAGGGGCTATGCTTCGGAAGCATAAACTAGGCTTTAGATGGCTGCCTACTACCGAACTCTTTTTGTCTTACGGCAGCCATGTTGCAATGCTGCCGGTGTCGGGCCGACAGATGACTTTGAGTTTATTGGTCTCTGGTGACAGACAAATGGTGTGAGGACTAGGGTAGCGCCGCTCTTGACAGTGGAGACCCCATAATTGTTTTAAAAGCGCTCTTAAAGCCGCGTGGCTACGCAGACAGACACTGTGTCTGTGGGGTTTTTTACATTTGGGGAATGTCTCACTTTGGTTACAGGTTAGTAGGGGGCCCTTAGACTCCAGCTGGGGGCTAGGGTTGCCAGGTGAGACGGATGATTTCCAGCCCACAATATGCTCAAAACCCGCCTGGAAGCACTTAATCGCGCCCAGTTCTCTTGATTTCTATGGCCAAAAATTGGGCGTTTTTTCCTGCAAAATGCCATCTTTACCCGCAGACGGCCATCTTAAGCAGCCCAATTGGCGGGAAACCGTCCAATCTGGCAACGCTGCTGGGGGCTGCTTAGTGGCTTGCATGGCTATAAATGCAAAGCACAATATCAAATTTCAGTATAAGATTTTTTACTTGGAGATGATCGTAGTACTGTTGTGGATCAGCTCTAGTCTTGTGTCCTTAAACGCTTAATGTGAGATGGTGGACCTGGGGACAAAAAAAAGAACATTACCATTAAATGCTGTAGCATTACCCCTAGTCTACACACACACACACACACACACACACACACACACACACACACACACACACACACACACACACACACACACACACACACACACACACACACACACACACACACACACACACACAATCGCACACACACCTTGTGTTGATCCAGTTGGTGACAGTCACACCTCGGTGGTGTGTTGTCTCATACCTAATTAATTGGTCTGTCAACACTTTTGTGTATGAGTGTGTGTGTGTGTGTGTGTGTGTGTTGGGGCCTGTCTGTGACAGAGAAGACATCGTTGACCAAGGTGCCACTAGCATGACCCAGGGTCAAGTCATGTCTCCCTGTCTCTGTGTCTGTCTCTGTCTCTCTGTCTCTCTCTCTCTGCCTCTCCATCTCTTCTTTTCTTATCCGGGGTCCATTTCGACCTTTGGTCATTTTTCTTTCCATTCCCGATCACTCTTTTTTTTTCTTTTTTCATACGCCTTTGATACGCCCAGAACCTTCCAGAACTCCCAAATTCACTTCTTCTTGTCCTCTCTACATGATGTTGTGACCTTGTACTTATTAATACTTATTACTACTCCCCCAGGTGCACGTCAAGATGGCCGACGAGGCAGTATGCGTAGGCCCCGCCCCCACCAACAAGAGTTACCTCAACATGGACGCCATCATGGAGGCCATCAGACAGACGGGAGCGCAGGCCGTGAGTTTGGCATCACCTTACTTTACAGTACAGTACACTGCATTAAAGGGGTATGCCACTATCTTGGGGCTTAAAACAGTTACAATCATTGGCCTTGGTTTATAAAGGTGGTAAAGTGACTTATTTTTCACATTAGGCGTTTTCTTGTTTTAAGACAAGTTAAAAGAGGGAGTATGTAGCTAGACTAGTGAAAGTCAATGGATCACTGTGGCATGTGTGATCCATTGACTCAAAGTAAAGTTACTCTACTCTACTAGCTTAGATACTTACTCCCCCCAAGACAACGCCTAACATGAAAAATAAGACACTTTACCACCTTAATAAACCCAGGGAAACCGTATTCAGACCCCAATTAGTGGCATATCCCTTAAAGCCAGTGATGCATTCATCATAAGTCACATATTCCAAATGACCTAGTTTTACCTGTCCAAAAAAAATCAGGTGACCATTCAACCAGGCAATCATCTGGATTTAAATACCCAATTCAACCAACTCATTAGGAATATGTGGCATTGGATTGTAACTAATGAATTCAGGTTGCCTATCACTGCATTTTACTGCACTTTTAGTTATTTTGGTACAGTCCAGGTATTGGTTACAGTTTCTGGAGTAATCTCTGGTTAGGTGCCTTGGACAAGCCGTCTGCCATAGATGATGCAGGATCCCGATCCCAAGGCCAACTCTCAAACTCCTTAAAGGGACACTGTGTGAGATTTTTAGTTGTTTATTTTCAGAATTCATCTTGCCCATTCATTAATGTTACCTTTTTCATGAATACTTACCACCACCATCAAATTCTAAGTATTCATTATGACTGGGAAAATTGCACTTTTCATACATGAAAAGGGGGATCTTCTCCATGGTCCGCCATTTTGAATTTCCAAAAATAGCCATTTTTAGCTGCAAAAATGACTACTTGGACCCTACTAGAAAATATTTGTTTATTACTTAGAAAACTTTCATGTAAAGATCAAATTTGGCAAATGGCGGCCCAGTTTCAGTGAGCAGCATAGGTGCAGTACCCTTTTTGACCATTTCCTGCACAGTGTCCCTTTTAAAGCACAAATTATCTAAGAAAGTGGAATTACTGTAACACTAATAAAAAAACATACAATAGCTGTTAACACAGCGCATGTGAAAGGTAACAAGTGATGATTAGATATGACTAAATTTATGACGAGACGATAAAAAACTAGAGGGAACATTCAATTCAGTATCGACACACTGTGTGGAGTTGCTCTCCCATGTTGCAGCCTTTTCTACAGTATTTCATGCCATTCTAGTAAAACGGAAACTGAGGATCTATTTTCTGTACATGTTTAAGAGGTTTTTGGTATGTTTTGTTCTCCAAAGGTCCACCCAGGTTATGGATTTCTGTCAGAAAACAAAGAGTTTGCCCGGAGACTGGTGAGTTTGACCATAATGAATCATTCAAAGTTGTGCACCATAACATGCAATATGTTACATTACATTACATGACATGCATTATGTTACATTACATTAGGCACAGTTTTTATTCAAACCAACCACCCCGCACAGGAGGAGATGTACTGCTACGCTGGTTTTTCTCATGCAGAGTAAAATCATGGATGTTCCCCATAATAAAGTGTCGTTCACGCCTGCTTGCTAATTTTTACGGTGGAGTGATCCATTTAGAATAATTATACCTTGCATGGGCCTTTTTCTTGCATCTTGTTTCAATGCATTCAACACGGGTATAAGTTGCATCCGGTGGCATAGACACAGTGGCGGAACAATTGCACACAGGGCCCAAGGGCAGAACACTGATAGGGCCCCCATACGGCCTGCCATGGTCACAATAGGGCCCCCAACACCCCTACAGGAGGGCCCTGGGCACAGGGGCAAATGCCCCGCTTGCCCCCCCTATAGCTCAGCCCCTGCATACTGTACATGCAACTATCTTCTATGGTTATCTATCTGGAACTGGTAGTATACCTGCTTTTGCTTTAAAATACAACTTCCTTGATGTCAATGCGGAAAAGGCACATTTCAGGATGTATGAAGCCTAATATGCTTCATTTCAGTTGGTGCTCGCTATTTCTACATTGACTTGATCCTGATGACCTAAAATAGGGTTGTGTTTTTATTTTATTATTATTACCAGCATACAGAGTAAATTCACCTAAAATATGTTGGTGCTCGCTAGTCAGGCACGTGCACTCCAATACGGCAGGGGAGGCACGGCCTCACCAGCTCCAGATGAGAATGATGAGATGCAGTTAATGTGAATAATAGTAAAAATAACAGCTATTGTTTTCGAGCATCTGCACCATAACTACCATTTGAGCAGTATTTAAACAGTTTCACTCATTTTCAATCATTTCCGTGGCCAAAATCGTAATATTTGCCCATTTCATGTCAAATTGCTCCGAATACACTGAATTTGGGGCAACTCTGAACTGGCCTCACCCCGGATTGCGCAATCCCTCGTTAACAAGCTTGTGCGCATGCGCCATGTTGCTCGTTCTGTGAATGCAACCTGGTAATATTGTATTAAACGTTTTTATACACTTAATAGAAGTATGTACGGTGTGCCCTCATTTCCTGATATTTTTTAAATATTTTCTACGTGTGATTATCATTTCTTTACTCTGGACGCTTTGGCATAACGCCCACTGAAAGATACAATGGTGAGGCGAGCAGTAGCCTGGCCGCAGACTCCTTCTGGTGTTGAGTCTTGCTGGACAGTTACGTCATAGCGAATCTGAAGTTCACAATACAGTCAGTCGGTGTTGTTGGCTAGCTTGGTCACTTTGACTGCTACAAGTGGATTTCATAACGAAACTAAGAGCATTCTCAAAGTTGGATTTCCAAGGGGAAAATATGTGATAAAGAATGGAGGACCGACAGAGCTGAAGGGTTTGCTACTCAGGTGACCGGTCAGAATAACTACCCCATCATTTCAAAGTGAGTGGTACAACACTGCAGAAAATATTCGTTGTTTCCCCTGTGTTTTATTTGCAACCGGCGGGAATGTGTGGAAGACCATTCGCATGGGATTTTACGACTTAACAATTTACTAAGGACTAAGGAGCCTCACGAAACACAAATCCTCGCGGCTACTCATATTCAATGCCAAATTGCTTTGGACGTTTGGGGCGACGTTTGGGGCTTTGGATGAACAGCACCGGCTAAAGTAACGTTAGCATGCACAACGCCAAAGTGAAGGTAAGACCAATTTCCTATGTGTGTGAAGCATGTGTTTGTGAGACCCGTGGGGAGACAGAGAATCCGCCGTGATTCTGTCCAGTGTGGTAGCTTTTGTGATGGGCACCGGATTCTCATGTGCCCGGTAACTGTTTGTAAAGTTGAGTGCTACCCCCACGTAGCCGACTAGCTGATGACATTCTCTGAGAAGCGTGTTGGGCATTACTACATAGTTTAAACAAAGCGCGAGGGATTATGAATCAAGTCTTTGTAAAATAGGGAAACTGGAAGTTATTTAATGAAATATCTGAGCTTATTGAGCGTGGGATGCTGTTGACAGCTTAATTTATGCTCAGTATTGTCTGCTGTGTGTCCCCGAAAGCTAGCTAAAAAAAAATACACCTGCACGGTCCAGCCTAGCATTGCAGAACAGGAGCGAGTCTGTTGGATAGTGAGCTTCAGTGGCTGAATGCACAATTCCCCTTTTTAAGTTTTAACCATGGCTACTCTTTTCGAAAATAGGCACGTCCTTTCCGGTATTGGTAACATTTGGTTCTGTGGTACATTTGAACCGGCAGCAAGAGGACGACTGACTGAATTGAATAGTGTTGCAGGGCTTGTTGATTTGTTTGCATCCAATGTAATGTACGAACGGTGAAGGCGAGATTCACTCTATAGGCAGCAGCAGTTTGTACTTTAGTAGCCTACTTGAGGACAGTTTGTTTTCGTATGTTGGTCGACAAAAAATGCTTCAACATTTCAAACGAGTATGTTTGCACACGAGGAGTTTTTGCTCTGCATTGACAAAGGCTACGATGCTGGCTGCGATACGAGGCTACGATAGCCTTAGTTTTCCTGATTGTTCGTGCTGTCCGGTTGCGTGGAGTGCATATTCTTGTCCGTGTTGCTTGTCACAAACTCCAACTCCGCAAGCGGAGAAAGCATTTTTCTTATAATTTCTTAACATGTCTGCAATCGCTCTGCTTAAATGAGCAAGAGAACTAGCTGTGTGGAGAGAACTGTCAAAAACAGCTTTCTTCAGAACAGAAGTTGAAGTTACAGATAACGCGCATGCCTGATAAGTGCGGTGTATCACGGGAGGTGGAGTTTTACTAACACACCAAACACTGCGTAAACGCTCTCCTGTCTTGCCTACACACGCAATGCAACTCGTGAATGATACAGTATTGATTTTATTATTATGGACTTGATCGCCAACATTTCTGCCCTGCCTGTTTTCCCATCCACCGGCCGCTACTGGTACAGGGTACCGTTGAGGTAAATCAAATATACCCGTGTAACTACAAGACTCTGATTTAATTCCAAGGTGTAGGCATAACAGAAATGACAGTCCCAAAATATTTGGTGACCATATCGAAGCGTGTAATATCTGTTTACGTTGACATTCGCTTCCTGCCACACCTTTGTCCCACATCTACTCTCCCCTCACCTCCCCTCACCTCCCCTCCTCTCCTCTCCTCTCCTTTCCTCTCCTCTCCTTTCCTCTCCACCTCTCCTCTCCCCCTCTCCTCTCTTTTCCCATCTCCTCTCCTGTCCTCTTTTCCCATCTCCTCTCCTCTTCTCTCTTCTCCTCTCCCTCTCCTCTCCTTGAGCTCCTCTCCACTCATCCTCCTTTCTCCTCTCCTCTCTCTTCTCCTCCCCNCTCCTCGCTCTCTCATCCTCCTCTCTCCTCTTCTCTCCTCCTCTCCACCTCCCCTCCCCTTCTCTCCTCTCCTCTCCTCTTCTCTCCTCTCCTCTCCACTACTCTCCTCTCCTCTGCTCTGCTGTCCACATTGGTGATGTGTGGTTTATCTGAGACCACTGTTTGAATCCTGTGTGTGTGTGTGTTTTGTGTGGTGTGTGGTGTGTGTGTGTGTGTGTGTGTGTGTGTGTGTGTGTGTGTGTGTGTGTGTGTGTGTGTGTGTGTGTGTGTGTGTGTGTGTGTGTGTGTGTGTGTGTGTGAGAGAGAGAGAGAGAGATCTAATAGCATTTTCTCTGCGGAAATGCAGTAAGCTTATGTCAAAATATGTAACTTAGGCCTACCTTATGTTAAGAAAGCTGCTATGACATATGGAACTTGTCGGTAGGCCTATTTGGCAATTATTTATTTGAAAATCTGATATTGAAAAAGTTGCCTCACCAGCCATAAATCCCAGCGCACGTCACTGTCGCTAGTTCTACATTGACTTGATCCTGATGACCTAAAATAGGGTTGTGTTTTTATTTTATTATTACCAGCATACAGAGTAAATGCACCTAATATTTCAGGACGTATGAAGCATACTGTGCTACTCACAGTTCAATACACACACACACACACACACACACACACTGAGAAGCGACATTGGAATAACATTTACCTCTGCTTCTTAAGTGCACTCTGGCAGCACTGTGCACCGTGCAGCACCAACCACCACCTCCAGCGATCACAGCAGGAGACGTACTGCTACGCTGATGTGCTGAGAGAAGTTCTGTGTAAAACACTTTTCATCTCCTGCTCCGCTCCGTTCTGCTCAGGCAGGAGGTGATGCTTCACAAACCCAGCTTACAGGATCTCAAAATATTATTTACATCTTATTTACAGTTCTACATGCAGCGAACGACGTGAGGTGAAATGCGATCACCTAGTCGCTGCTTAGGCGACGGGGATGAAAGTAAAAAGTGGGATTACCGGCGGGGGGAGATGTTGCTTCCCATCATAAATGTTTGCCTCTCAGAAATGAATAAAATACATTTTCATTTTTTATCTGCCTCTCCCAGGAGAAAAATGCTAGTGTGAGATCTTCTGTTGAACTTGTTTACTTTCTCGTTTAACACTGCCATGAACTTGTCTCTCTCAAATCCCCTCTGCAGACACTTCTGAGTGTAATGTCACATATCATTTACTTCTGCAACGCGGTTGAAGACAGTTGTAGCAAGAAGTAGTTTAGTTCTAATAGACAGTACTTTATAATGTCCTCATTGGTTAGTCTAAGCCTGATGATCCAGCAAGGACAATCTGATGTCAAGGTTGCAAGTATAAGGAATGCCCCATTGAATCAGTGTTCATTTTTAAAGCGGGTCACTTACCTAAAGAAAGTTACTCATCTTCAAGTGCCAGCTGAAACCTGTCCAGATAAATGTTAATCTGCTGTGTTTTCCAAGCTCTTAGTTCCCCTTTGACTCCTTGCTAGTCATCAACATTAATATAAAGGCTAACAACCATTTTCCAATGCGTTTATAATGTGGAAGCACAAAAAGGGGGAAAAAATCAAATAGCAGGGAAATTGAGTAGAAGCTCCACAAAATCACATTTGACGGATGCTGTTGGACGTAGGACGTAGGGTTAAGATTATTTAGACATAAAGTATTCATTAGGACCTAAGAAATGAACATGATCATTAACATGGGTATACAGTATGCTGGCAGTTCGGGGTATTAGTGGTTACCCTCACAACTACCATGAGCTGAATATTTAAATTTTGGTTGCAAAATGAGCCTTCGCCAGCATTGGACCATTTGCAGACCCATCCACAAAGTGTGAAAGGATTTAAAAAAAAAATATCATCAGTTCATTTACACTTTGCCCTCCAACCTCACCACATCATCACCCTCCTACGCACACACGGGCACACGCTCACGCGCACGCATGCGCACACACACACATGCGCACACACATATGCACGCGCACGCACGCACGCACGCACGCACGCACGCACGCACACACGCACGCGCGCACGCACGCACGCGCGCACGCGCGCGCGCATGGGCAGCTGAGTGGGCCGTCCTCCTGAGTGGGCTGTGTGCGTGTGCGTGTGTGTGTGTGTGTGTGTGTGGAAATGAAGATGTCATTACATTAGCAGCTGAATGGGGCGGCCCTCTCCTCTGCCCCCCCCCTCCCACACACACACACACTACATCCCCCAAGTGCTGCATAAGGGCCAACTGAAATGAATTGGCCTCCTCCATCCTCCATCCTCCATCCTCCACCCCCTCCTCCCCCACCGCAGTTAGTACAGTTTTATGCAGCGCAAACGAGCCGCATGGCCCGAGGGCCCCCCCCCTCCTCTATCCGAGTGGCCCTCCGAAAGAGATCTGTAGGGCTTAAGCCCCCAATGGCCTTTTTAACATCTTAAAGGGGCCTGCGGGATGAATGGGGAATTGAATTGGAGGAGATGGTGCTGGTGCTTGTTGTGTGTGTGTGTGTGTGTGTGTGTGTGTGTGTGTGTGTGTGTGTGTGTGTGTGTGTGTGTGTGTGTGTGTGTGTGTGTGTGTGTGTGGAGGAGGGGGCAATGGAATAAAAGCGAATGCATGGATACAGCTTCCTCAATACCACTCAATTTAAAAATGTTGTGATTTTTGCAGCTCAACAAGTAGTAGTAGCACACACACACACACACACTTGTGTGCCAAAAGAAACTTTTGAGGCACTCGTGTACTTGACAACCTCTCGACACGACCACACAAGCACCTGGGCTAACTTGACTTTTGGGCCCCTCGCACAGCCGCATTGTTAAAGGTGATTACTTATTCACACACACACACACACACACACACACACACACACACACACACACACACACACACACACACACACACACACACACACACACACACACACACACACACACACACACACACACACACACGCCAGATTCATACACATGCACAGATCCCCTCTGTCACACACACACTCCCTTAGTAACTGCGAGTGTGTCGCTAAAAGGACTCAGACGATTTTATTTGATTTAATTTGAGAATTTTCACAGCTTCTCCCCGAGTGGTTTTTCTGTCGCCCCTTCAGATGTGTATCAGACTGTCTCACAAGAACGCTCTAACTTGCTCACAAGCGCTTGCACAACTTCACACAAAGTCCTCTTGTTTTGCTTAGGGACATCTGTTTGTGTTAGATTGTTGGGACGGAATCTGTAGTTTAAGCTATAAATGAAATTTAGAAAGGGTGTGCTTCAGTTCACCATTAAAATGTATAAACTTTATACAATGTTTGCCCTGATGAAGACTGATATGCAGTCGAAACGTGTAGGTGTTATCGATTAACATAAAGGATTTTTAACTTTTTTCACCAAAATCAGAGTGCCTCGGATCCTTAAGACTACCACCTTCAATACGGAAGCTATTGTTTGGGCCTTCACATCTGGGGATAGTCAAACACTATGTAACTGATGTATACATTTTATATCTTAGAATCAAGGTGTTTCCCCTTGGTACTCTCTAGTAGTGACCAACACAGATTGTAACAGAGATGAGTTTAAAATCAGATAAACGGTGGGTAAATGGTTTATCTGACATGGTTGCTGTTTCCTCCCCATTAACTTCAACAACCAAGTTGTTTTGTGTGCCTTTATTTTGAGTTTCCATTGATGGTAATGGCATTAAGCATCGAGTCCTTTTTGCAGTTGGATTTCCATAGCAATTTAAAGGGGACTTTTTTCTTCTTCTTCAGGGATGCGCAAGGCCTCGGGCTCAGGAAATAAATCCCACCTGATGCCCTGTAACCACAAAGAGAGAGAGAGAGAGGGAGAGAATGAGAGGTAGAAAAAGGGGAGCACTCTTTCCCGTCCTTTCTCATGGCATCGTTTAGGGGGGGGGGGGTCTCTTTGCGTACCTGCGGGCCGTGCCTGAGGGTACCCATCCATACCCCTGTGTGAATGACCCACGGGGGGCCACTGTGGCCTGGGTCACCTCTATGGGGAGAATATATACCCCCTACCTGTGCCCCACTCACTTACCTATGGCACAATCCCCATACATCAACAAAGCTGTTAACAGTTTAACTCCAACTCTAAATGCAGAGGGGAGCTCTTGAATGAACTCAAAACAAGTCATGCTGAGGCACATTTGAAACGGACAGGAAGCCCATCATGGGGACTTCTACTGTATGTGGTTGTGTATATACACTGAAATTGCAAAGCGCAATGGAGAGTATTTAGAGAAATGTTTAACACCAGCTGTGAATTTAGGATATAAATAGGGTTTCTTTCCTAAAACGTCACCTCATTGGATATGTCCTGATAATGTTTTTCTTGGTGGATGTTGTAAATGCCTTTTGGATCAGCATGATAATCAAACTCAAGTGTCAAACTCAAATCATTGGTGTATGTGAGTCAACTTTAATGTAAATTTGGAATGATCTCTCTTGTGGGCCCTATAGAATGACTTTGCGGGCCAAATATGGCTCCTGGGCTGAGTTTGACATCCCTGGTTTAAGGGATTTTTGTGTCTTTTCTTGATGAGGACAGTTGAGATTATGATAGGAAGAGAGCGATGGGGCAGGGCTGGGAAGTGACCGAGGCTGGACTCGAACCTGGGTCTCCATGGGCATGCAAACCCATATGTGGGGCGTTCAGCGCGCTGTTGTGGAATGAATCCTAAATGAATTTTTGTTGTCTGTCCAGCAGAAGGTGCACTTACTATACACTCAATTAGGGGTGGGCGATATGACGATATTATATCGTGAATCGCGATATTGAGTAAAATATCGTCTCGAATCTGCCAAAGTGGAGAAATCGTATAGATCGTCTTGCAGTGAGGATGTTTATTATCAGTATCAGAGTGACGTTTTCTCACTTGTGTTGTTGTCTTAACTTTATTCTTTACATTATTGTATTCCAATTGTACACTTTATGAGAGTATCATCAGTGTGTTAACATTTTATTGACTGCAAATTACAAATTGCAAGTATATGAAAGTTGTTTTTTGTTGTTTTTATTTTTTGGATGGAAGATTGTGATAAAAAATCGAAATCGTGATTTCATGTTAAAAAATCGTGATACAACATTTTTGCCATATCGCCCACCCCTACACGCAATTAGGGGTGTAAATAATAATCGAAATGTATCGATGCATCGATCCTACGGCCGACGATTTAATCAAATCGCATCGTATCGTGGGGCATTCTTAAGTATCGCAAATAATCGAATCGCTAGCCCCTGTCCAATGCCCTTGCTCCAAAACATAATATATGTAAAAAAGTAACTGGAAAAAATCGAATTGAATCGTATCGTATGGTGGGGAATTCTCAAGTATCAAAAATAATCAAATCCCTGCTTCAAGAAATCAATACTGTATCGTATCGTCATAGAGGCTGTGATTTACACCCCTACACACAATGCACATTGCACAAATCCAGCACAATGCAACATGTTACTTATTGCACAGAAAAAAACTCATTACACATACTGTACGCATGACTAACTTTTTTCATCACCAGCCAAAATGGCTGGTTGGTGTTCATCTTACTATTCAAACACACATTCACCAATGGGTCAAAGTGGCTACTCTGGTTTTATTTTCAACCAGTCAAAATGTTGTATTTTTTCACCAGCATTTGGCCAGTTGGCTGGTGTTCATTTAGAGCCCTGCTATGTAACATCCTCCAACACATGACTTATTACACACATGGCTGCCTACATATGTGTACGATCTGACTGATGGTGTGTGCTTTTGTGTCCCCAGGCGGCTGAGAATGTGACCTTCATCGGCCCCGATACTCATGCCATCCAGGCCATGGGGGACAAGATCGAGAGCAAGCTCATCGCCAAGGCAGCCAAGGTCAACACCATCCCCGGGTTCGATGGAGTTGTCAAGGTAACTTGTGGTTTTGTACCAACTGGTACAAAATGTGGGAATTTCTTCAACTAGATTAACTTAAATGCTTCCGCCTTCAAATTACTCTGGCTAGGGACTCACTACATCGCATTTCTTTCCCTGTGTGGCATTTCTAGGCATTTGCAGTTCTTCCTTGCTGTAAAAACCTAAATAATTCCGCCACTTGCATGATAAGAGACCTTTTTTATTTCGAATGCTCTACTATGGCCGCCTGATGTCTGTGAATAAATAGAAACACACAGCCCACATCAGGGGTGCATTTCTTGAAACCGTAGTTGCTAACAACATTAGCTACTTTGTTGTTTGCAATGCAATTTCCGATTAGCACTTACACAAGTTGCTAACTGGCTGATGGCTATGCTTTCGAGAAATGCACCCCTGAGCCGCAGGCTGGATAGAGAAAGAGAGAGTGAGTGACTTGTTTTCTGAAGGACAGATCTCAATCTGCTCTTTCCTTTCCTAACCAAAACAAGCTGATGCCGAGGGGCTTGAGCGTCAGCGGACACACACACACACACACACACACGCACACGCACACTCACACGCACACGCACACGCACACGCACACGCACACGCACACGCACACGCACACTCACACTCACACTCACACTCACACTCACACTCACACTCACACACACACACACACACACACTCACACTCACACTCACACTCACACTCACACTCACACTCACACTCACACTCACACTCACACTCACACTCACACACACACACCTCCCTCCTGTCTCTGCTGCTGGAGTGGAGTTTAATTGTCCCAGGGTGCCCGCGGGGTAGTAAAAAGTAGTAAAAGGTAGTAAATGAAAAAGTCCAAAATAATGACCAGTAAAAGGTAGTAAAAGGTAGTAAGCCACATCTCAACTGGTAGTAATTTTCCCTGACTCCCTACAACATGGTCTTATTTGTTTTCCAATTTGTTGGATTCCTTTAGCCCATGATCTCAAATCTCGGCAAATTGATTTTTATGCAGCGGCAAGGACGGACGCTGGGTGAACTGATTTAGCTTTGTGCTAATACTACCGGTAGTTGTTAACTAGCAGCTGACTGACAGGCGTCAGACATCAGCAGCGCCACAGAAGCTGCCTGCTAGGCATTTTGTAGCCTACTGCAAGACGCGACTAAACTGGTTGGATGTGAAACAGTGAAAGGTCTGCTAAACATAATTTCATGAATTCCATGATGACTGTCTGTGTGAGATTAGCTGTTGTTCATACAATACCAATGAAGTTAGAAGCGGTGGAAATTGGTGCGTAACATGGTGCGTAATATTGGTGGTAAATGTAACAAATCGGTCGAGTAAAAGAATGCGAGGCTGAATGTTTTTTCACCGGTGCATCCAGCCAAAAACAAAATGAATTGACAATGCTAAACGCCATTTTAATGGCCATTAGTCATTCTGCAGTAGTGCTAGTAGGTATTAGCCCATCAAAAAATAAAAAAAGTTTTTGGAACTTCAACTCCGCTGCTCTGGCTTTCTACCCCTTGCACCTTGCGCTGATAGGCAGCCCGACTTTTCAAAATAACATGTTCGACTACCCGAGTTCATAATGTGCTAACGACTAGCGAGGTGGTGCTCAACCAAATCAGGGAGTTTTGAAACGGACGAGAGGGTAACGAGGGAAACGAAATGCAAACAGCAGCGGCCACTGATAGAATTCACGCGGAAGGTTCAAGCGCAAAGAATGGGCCGTTTCAGTCACTGTCAAGAGTTGACACGCGAAGTCTCCCGGGAAATCGCAGATGTTTTTGATAGCGACGTACTATCTGTCGACAAGGCATCCTTCATGCACCGAGACAGAGAGAGAGTGTGACGATAGAGAGACGCAGACGCTTCTGTTCGAAGCGCTTGCTAAGATGCCACAATCATCATTCGGAGCGATCCAGAATGGGGAAGGGCAAATCCAAGTTCACCTCGGTTTCCACCTAAACAAACAAAAATCAACTTATCTATCGATCTAGCTACCATATGAGTGTTTTTTAATGTGAAATTGTAGTCCCTTTTAAAAAATAATGAATTTTAAGTTATTTTAATTTTGATTTCAGTTTGACATCCCTGGCTTAGGCGTTCAGCAGGCGTTTTTTGCAGGTGCCTTAGGCTTAAGGGGTAGTCAAGGCTGGTTATGGATTCTGTGTTCCCTATCCAAATCACGAAAACTTTGCCATAACTATAATGACTGCCATTTTTGTCATATCCTGTGTAGTATTTTCTCTGATTCTGCTAAAGACACACACACACACAGACTCTCACACACAGGTGTTGGGGGGCATTTGGGTGCACCTAGATTTTGTGCTGGTGCACCTGAAAACAATTTTTAGACGCACCAGTGCAACCAGCGCAAAAAGTTAGCAGAGCCCTGGTCGACATTGACTGCAGGAATCCACTTCAAGGTGCACTGCTGGTACTTTCTCTCCTCCTACTCTCTGAGAAGAGCGACTTCTTCTGTTAAAAGTGCACTGCACTATTAGTTAACCATTATAAATGGCGAATTGTTGAGAAATGTTTGAAACATACCTGCAATAACTTGTACTAACACATACACTCAATGATGAACTTGTTAAATTATAAAAACATTATTAATAGGATTAATAGGATTTGGAAAGCTATTTCATTTCTGTAGTCAGTTTAAGATCGATGTTGTAATGGTAGTAAAAAAAAAAATTGGAGGTAGTAAAAAGGTAGTAAAAGGTAGTAAATTCAACCTAGGAATATCTGTATGCACCCTGTGTCCCACGTTTGGCCGTTTTAACACTTCCTGCACTGATGGGCCTCGTAAAAATGAAGAGGTGTGTGTGTGTGTGTGTGTGTGTGTGTGTGTGTGTGTGTGTGTGTGTGTGTGTGTGTGTGTGTGTGTGTGTGTGTGTGTGTGTGTGTGTGTGTGTGTGTGTGTGTGTGTGTGTGTGTGCGTGGGGTGGAGGGCAGGGGGTTAGGGGGTGCTCGACAAAAAGGACACTCTGAAAAGACTGGCCATTGGGGATTGCGTTTGCATCTGAGAGGTGTGTGTGTGTGTGTGTGTGTGTGTGTTGAAGAGCATGTCCGTCAGCCATCTCCATCTTGGGCCCTGCTGATGTTATCTCACACCTCGCACTCGAGTGTGAAACGGACCCCAGGACTGCATAAGTAAACCGCAGTCCTGTCGTGTGTGAGTGTGTCTGTGAGACCAACAGTGATGGAGATGTTTGATGGGTCGCCATGGTGATGATTTGATGGTGGAACTTCAACAGTAGCATTTGATTTAAAAAAAAAATCTTTAAGAAGACTGGTAGATCTGGTAGAACTGGTAGATTTTAGTTACAGGCTATTGGACTTCAAAACAGCTCCAATTTTCACATATTTGCAGTTTTTCCAAGTATAGATGAATGTGTGTATAATGTTCTTCTCAGTGTGTGCTAAGCTATGCTAATGTAATAAACAATGGTACCAATTAGCATCAAGCCACAAGTGATCACTGCGGAATTAAATAGCTGGTTTACACTCTGGTGAATTTTACCTTCATTTTCAAGTGCTTTATAAGTACATTTGATGATGTTTTATTTGTTACCATAGACTTCCAAACTAGGCATTGCAAACACATAGAGAAAAAAATCTGTAAGTTTAGTTGGCAGGGCGTTTATTTCAGCACACTGTATCCATCCCATTGAGTTTGGCCTTGGACTCGTTCATTATGTGAACACAGCGATTGTAATGGTCCCAATCAGTCATTGTGGAGAGCATTCTTTAGAGGTGTCCATTGACATCCCACTGATATCGCACACTAGAGGCAAGAGGCAATCAGCTGTGACTGAACACACACACACACACACACACACACACACACACACACACACACACACACACACACACACACACACACACACACACACACACACACACACACACACACACACACACACACACACACACACACACACACAGAGCGTGAGAGACCCCAGCCATCTCAGTGTGACTGATGTTATCATTCATGTCACGCGTACACGCAAGACAAGACTGGCTAACAAGTACCCTGCAGGCGTCTGATTGATGGATTAATAGATTTGTACTTGATTGGTTTCTAGAGACTTTTTTATTTTTTAATTATATGTGATTTGTGTAATACTAATATGTATAATGTGGAGGATATCTGTTGAATGTTTCATGTGACTCTTTTCAAGTGACTTTTTGAGTTTTAAGAAACTAATGAAACGCTCCACACACAAGCACAGTTCCAAATGTGCGGTTCAATTCTAATTCTCAACCTCTCAGATGGCGTAAAAAAAACATTAAACCATTAAAACACAGCGTTATAAATTTGTTGTTACCAGACTGGCAATGACAGAGTCGTAGTGCATATTACTAAATGCCCTGTTTTATGTCACAGTAAAGTAGTACTATGGTAATTAACTTTTTCAATGACTATTTGTACTCCAGCGTACCTCAGATGGTACAGTGTGCATTATGGGGTTAGAGTGCCATTGGATCCCTTCTGTGACCCCTGGGGGCATTATTTGGATTATTCTGAGGTGGCATTGGGGACATTCTATTCATTAAGTTGGACATCCGGGAACTTTCGTGTGAATGTCAACATTCCGCCATATTGACGTGTTGGAAAACGCGGAGATCGCGCCGTTGAAAAGATACAAAACTTGGCTGCATGCTTGTAATATTCTACTTGTCTGTTGCTGTGCAACGTAGTGGTGAAACGCTCTTAAACTCCAGTGTCTTGGCATTACCGCTACTTAATTTATTTTACACTTTTCACGTGACATTGCATGGCCGCGAGCATTGCCATTTTAACAAGGGGGACAACTTTCAGCTAGCACAGGTTCACATAGCAGATACTTTATTGTGACGACAATTCGAACTTAGTGAATAGTTCGGTAAGGAGTATTCTAGAACGCTGTTGGGGTATTCTAGAGTGGCATTGGGATCCCTCTGGGACCCCTGGAGTGACACCCATGCCAAAGTGACCAATGCATGTTGCTGCTCCTCACTCGTTGGGGCACAAACTCAAATGCACACACACACACACACACACACACGCACACACACACTACTCCTCACACACACATGTTGGCGGTCATTAAGTGTGGCTGAGACGACACTCCGCTCCACCCTACACCCTCCTCCATCTCCGCGGCCCTCTGGGGGTGTTATCTCACACACATGTGAGAGGCGGCCCACACACCCTACAGCTGCAAAAGCAAACTCGGCCCTGCGGTGTGAATGGTGCAAAGATGTTTTTACGACGGTGATTGATGCCGTCAAATGAAGGAAGGGGCTTCAAGATGCAAAAGGCCCCTACCAACCTGCAGAACCCTCCAACCTGTCTTTGCATTTTGGTAGAGAGGTTTTTTTATTAAGTGCTTACTCACAAGCTCATTGATTTATTTAATTTAAAACAACAGTAAGTTGAAAATTCCAGAGTTAATACCAGCTAAAATCATTGGTCCCTTTTTGACAGTAATTTCTACATTCACCATTCTCTCCACTGGAAACGTTTGCAACACACATGTTCAAATATAAATGATTATTAAAGCTGGACTTAGGCTTCCTTGTTGTCCATTTTGTCTTATCTAGACAACTCTGCCAATATTCTATTTAAGAGGATTCCAAAACAGTTCATTTCTACAGATGGTATTTGATAGGTTGATTTAGACCATCAGGACAAAACATGCCCCCTATTGGACATAAGACAGCACTGCGTATTTTGGCCTTCATGTAAAAATATGGGCAGTGTAATATAGAGTCTAATATTGATTGTGTGTGTGTGTGTGTGTGTGTCTGTCCGTCCGTCTGTGTGTTCTTGTAGGATGTCGAGGAAGCTGTGAAGATCTCCAACGAAATCGGTACGACCCCTTCTCTCTGATTCCCAAACATAAGCCTAACTTCTGCTCCCCTAAGTAATGAGCTCCACAAAGCATTCCTGCGTCTCCATACACAAGACATCTACGTAAGTGTGTCTCTGTGTCTGCCTGTGTTTTCCCAGGGTACCCTGTCATGATCAAAGCATCGGCCGGCGGAGGAGGCAAAGGCATGAGGATAGCCTGGAATGACGACGAGACCAGGTGAGGTAGTTAAAGAATATACGGTGACTGCCTTGCCTTCCATTTGGGAGTTCAGTTGGTGCCTCTCAGTCTCCCAGTTCTGTTTTCAAGCTTTGAAGTGAGCGGTCCAACTGGTCTAATGCACTGCCTCGTCTCTTGAACACCGTACCATTTTCACTGGAAACATGGGAGGCCTAGTGTTACTCATTTGGCCCATGGAATCAAACATTTTGATACACTGTAGGTATGCTGTAGCATACTGGCTGTACTATACTATACTATACTATACTATACTATACTATACTATACTATACAATACAATACTATACTATACTATACTATACTATACTATACTAAAGTGTAGTTTTCAAACTTTGAAGTGGTCAAATGCACTGCCTCGTCTCATGGAATAAACATTTTGATGCACTTTAGGTATGCTGTAGCATACTGACTGTACTGTACTGTGCTATACTGTACTATACTATAGTATACTATACTACTATGCTATGCTATACTATACTATACTATTCTATACTATGCTATGCTATGCTATGCTATGCTATACTATAATATACTTAAGTGTAGTTTTCAAGACGTGAAGTGGTCAAATGCACTGCCTCGTCTCATGGAATACACATTCCCTGTTTAGATAATAGTGCTTCAGCGTCTCTGAGAATGTTCTTTTAGTAGTAGTATAGTTAGAAGTATAGTTGGAAGTGTAGTTAGTTAGAAGCAGCCATTAAAAGCCTGCACCAGTTTCATTTGACAAAAAATGCAGATGTGTTGCCATATGTTAATTTGAAGGGGTGCCCTCCTCTGGGGTGGCATGTGGCATTTCGGGGAGGAGGGCGGGGGGGAGGGGGGCGGAGGGGTTTGCATATTTACTCTGTGCTGAATCTGGGGTGGTCCTGGCTGATTGATAGGGGGGAGGGATGGATGACGGGAGAACAGCACTGTAGGGAGTGTTTACTCTCTGGCATCACAGAGGAGAGAAGATGTTGAAAAGGGGTTTTGGGGTGGATAAAACACGGCAGCGGAATGAGGGGAGCCAGGCTGGTGGTGGAGAAAGGAGGTGGAGGTGGAGGTGGAGGTGGAGGTGGAGGTGGAGGTGGGGTTGGAGTTGAGGTTGGGGCAGGGTTTGCATGATTTAGGAATTTCAAATTTCATTGAGGGTGATTTAACATCTTGTAAACCCTTCGTTTAATGCTTAATTAGTAGAAGGCTGCTAAATAGATTGTTGCATAATCTTGATAAAGAGTCTAACTTGGGGCTTCATTGCTCAGAGGCCCTGTGCCATTGCACCTGGGACTGGTTTGATTTTGACTTTAGGACATTTCTCGAATCCTTCCTCATCTCTCCCTCCCCGCTCATTCCCTGTCTTTCTCACTGACCAGACGGATTGATAACAGTGAAAAGGCCAGAAAAATAGCCAAAAAATAATCTAAATTGCTGTTAAAACTAGCAGTCTTCAGTTCCCCCTTTGCCTCTCCCCTCCTTTTCCATTCCTCTGAGTTCCTTCCTTGGTCTCATCTTGAATTCTCCTCACACAATTCTCCTCACAGCCCCAGCGCTCAGAGAGCATTCTGGGATAGATGGCAAGCTTGATAATGATCAGCCTTATCTCCCTAGCCAAGTTGCTCTTTTTGTTTATCAGCTAATTGGATTTATCACACAAAGCTAAACGAGCCTGGGGGGAAGGTTCACGAGGTGAAATTAACCAATGAGGGCCGGGGGTTTGTTTTCATACTCGCACTCCACTCCCTCCGCTTAGAGGTGATAGAAGTGTGTGTGTGTGTGTGTGTGTGTGTGTGTGTGTGTGTGTGTGTGTGTGTGTGTGTGTGTGTGTGTGTGTGTGTGGTGTGTGTGTGTGTGTGTGTGTGTGTGTGTGTGTGTGCGTGCGTGCGTGCGTGCGTGCGTGCGTGCGTGCGTGCGTGCGTGCGTGCGTGCGTGCGTGCGTGCGTGCGTGCGTGCGTGCGTGCGTGCGTGCGTGCGTGCGTGCGTGCGTGCGTGCGTGCGTGCGTGCGTGCGTGCGTGCGTGCGTGCGTGCGTGCGTGCGTGCGTGCGTGCGTGCGTGCGTGCGCGCGCGCGTGTGTGTGTGTGACTTCAAAGTGTCATCTGATAAAGGTCAGACTGACGGTGTGAGTCTCGTTAATCTGCTTATCTGATATCCACTGAAGTTCAAGGGGCACTAGTGACCTCTTGCTTCCATCATATATCATTGTCCATACATCCATACTTTTTTGTTAACAAGTTGTGCAACAGTGAACTACATTTACTGTGTATGGGTATAAGCATACATGTGAAATGAATATTTGACCTATTTTATGTTATCAAGTGAAAAGAAAATTTTATGTTACTTTTTTGTTAGGAAGCTGCAAGTAAGTACGCTTTCAAAAAAAAGTAACTACATTTAAATATTTCTGAAGATTCTCATTCATCGAGTCATGTTATTCAAAATGGTGTAGCTGTAAGCAACTTTGTCAACAAATCTGAATCACTCTCCGGGATGAGAGTCTGCTTCGATGTCTGAAAGTTCTCACTCTCATCCAGGTCATGTTATACCAAAATTCTTTAGTTCTAAGCATATGGACTTGTAGTTTGGAAGATCCTTGGATGACAAACGAAATGTCTTAAAGCTTCTAGAAAAAGTCAAGTTGCTTGCAACTAAACCCCTTTGAACTACGCTGTAAGTCTAAATCCTCCCACTTCCCCCTTTTCCTGTGTGTCTCCTGCAGGGAAGGCTTCCGGTTATCTTCACAAGAGGCGGCATCCAGCTTTGGGGACGACCGTCTCCTGATCGAGAAGTTTGTTGATAATCCCAGACACATCGAGATCCAGGTTAGATACCAGGCTGACCCCCTACCGATTTACAGTCGCCATGGCCAGCCGCCAACGGATTTTAGTTTTAAGTGACTTCATGTTCTTTTTTCTTTCTTTTTTTTTTTTTTTTTTTACAAAAAACTCTTGTTTTATTTGTTTCTTTTTTATGTAAGATAGATAGCTATTTGTAATCCTGGATATCTTACATGATTAACATTTGTTTTTTTTGTGTTGTTTCTTTGTTTGTTTTTAAAACTGGGTGCTGTATGTGGTGGGTGGGTCTGTCAAGGGCAGGTCTTGGCTGACGATCAAAATTATACTACGCAGCTGAATGTTGTACTATCTTTGTGCTTGTGTCCTTGAGTTTTTTTAAAAGGTCCTTCTAAATAAAATGTATTATGTATTTTATGTATTATGCATTACTATTATCAGATCCCGTCTGACAAGCATGGCAATGCCTTCTGGCAACACGTTTTATCATATTTTTTATGTTGTTCTAATAGCGCTCTGTTTAGAAAGGCGCTTCTAAATAACACAAATAATTCATTAGAATTGGGTTCAGATGTTGGCCACTAATTTCTGGTGGCTGTCTGTATTAGTCAGTTGGAATACATGTGTTCAGGGCTTGCTAGGCCATCCATGATTATATGAATTATACAGACTTGGCTGTGAACAAGAAATTTCTGAATACACGCAAAACAAATGATTGACTTTGCTTAACCCATTTTGTCTTAAGCCCTTTTTGGGAAAGGATGCCCTCTGCCTAAATCCTAAATATCGCAGCCTCCGAAGCACATACAAACATGAAATGAGTCGCATTTAAAAGCTAGGACCCTCGTTTTGCCTTAGAATGTGTTCATTCAGCTCTAACTTACTCCACAACAACTCCAATCTCAAAAACCTGAATGCAGCGTATATGTGTCTCCAGGACACAATGGGTTAAGACATGTGAAAAGTGAAAAAGTGAAAGCCCATTGGGAAACTCCAACTCCCATTGTCATTGTGACACAGCACTCAAGTGAACACTGCACACTGCACACAACGAAATTGCATTTATGCCTCACCCGTGCAAGGGGGCAGCCCTCAGTGGCGCCCCATGGGGAGCAGTGCGGCGGAACGGTACCATGCTCAGAGTACCTCAGTCATGGAGGAGGATGGGGGAGAGCACTGGTTGATTACTCCCCCCACCAACCTGGTGGGTCGGGAGTCGAACCGGCAACCTCTGGGATGCAAGTCTGACGCCCTAACCACTCACCCATGACTGCCCTGATGTCTTTTTAAGTCACTTATACAGGCAGTAAGGCATGTGTTAATGGCTAACGTGAACCTTAAAATGAAGAGCTGCATATTTATTTTGTAAAATGTTAAAATGTGTTTCCTGCATTATTGTCATTGTTAGGTCTTGGCAGATAAGCATGGCAATGCCCTGTGGCTGAATGAGAGGGAGTGTTCCATCCAGAGGAGAAACCAGAAGGTGGTGGAGGAGGCACCCAGGTATGTACACCTCCACACTAGTGTTAGATGTTCCATTTGAACAGTAAAATAATAATAGTTACATTTATAATAAATGGTCTGAATGCTCCGTCCAGAGGAGAAACCAGAAGGTCTGCATACCTCCTCTCTTAGCAATGTAAAGGCCAACTGAGAACCGAACATCTTATACTGCCTAACGTGTTCACACCGAAAGTGAGAGCATTCAGAAATTGAGGACGTTTTTTTTTTTTTTCCAAAGTGAACTGTGATGACAAAGTTGTTGTACCCTACTGTATGAACCTGGGTCATTACTGGTAAGCACTTTGTCTTCCAGTGTAATTGGTGCGTAAACCAGCACACCCACACCATTCAGGCTAAATTATTTCATGGCGTATTATGAATCTGTCTCTGATATTTCAGACTGACAGAGGGGCTTTAGGTGCATTCAATACAAAGTTAATACTCAAACGGAAACAACTTTACTCTTTGACAGACTGTTTGGCAGTGTTTACGTCCCATGGGCCTCTCTCAGGCTAAACGCACAGTATATTTGACAATAAGACATTTTGCGCTCACAGCAGTAGAATGTAAAAAAAAGATTAACTTGCAATCTGATGACATTGAGAAATGCTATTTTTCTGAATTTGATATCCACTTATTTTGTACACAAATCAGAATGGGCCTAGAGCACAGGATGCTTGTCTCTCCTCGTCTCTCCTCCTCTTCTTCCTCGTTTCTCTTCCTCCTTCTACTCATTTTTGTAATCCACCTCCTCTTCCTTACCATTCATTTTATTATTTCTCCTCTTCTTCATCATCCTTTTCTTCATGATCCCCCTTTTCCTTCACCTCTCCCTACTTATTTTCCTATTCCATTTCCTGCTCTTCATCCTCTTCCTCCTCCTCTCCCACCTCCACCTCCTCTTCCTCCTCTTCCTCCTCTTCCTCCTCCTCCTCCTCCATCATATCTTCCTTATCCTCCTCTATATCCTCCTCCTTATCCTGCTCTTTTTCCACCTCCTCCTTATCCTGCTCTTTTTCCTCCTCCCACTCTCCTCCTGCAGTATGTTCCTGGACCCTGAGACGCGTCGTGCGATGGGCGAGCAGGCGGTGGCGTTGGCCAAGGCGGTGCAGTACTCCTCGGCCGGCACGGTGGAGTTCCTGGTGGACTCAAAGAAGAACTTCTACTTTCTGGAGATGAACACACGACTGCAGGTAGGCTGTAGCCTGATTGGCATCGACTCTTCAAGACTTGGTCTGACCAAGAGCATAACAATTAATGTTTCCCAAATGGCATGGTTGACCCGCCTCCTTAAGTTTGCTACTGGTTGACTGGTGTTAGACAAAGTGGGTGGAGTTCCTCATTTTTCGGGAAATCAGAAATTATATTTGCATTGCTCTTGGCATGACTAGAAGCAATGTAGAAAGTGTTGCGTCACTTGGAGGTCGTGGCCTGGCTAGGTAGGCAGAGGCAGTCCTCTACATCAGACGAAACACGGAAGAAAGTGTCCATACAAATGGAAGGGAGCGATTCATAGCACCAATATGGCATGTGCTCACACACATCCCACCTTTCCGGCAGCAAGAGTCAATTGCTTGCCGAGCTGCACTGTCATTGATCCAATCATCTCGCAAGTGCAGGCGTAAGCTTTTACGACTGCTCAAACCTAATCGGTTTGCCTTCGCCATGCAGTTTGATTGATTGACAGGTGTAGTCAAGATGACCGCCAAATGGAGGGACTTATGGGAAGGGACTTTGTGGTAGACAACACCCAGATTGTATCCCATGTTCATGCAATGATCCATGGCTCAGCTTGTGATCAGAGATGGCGAGGGCAAAACGATTCTGTGTGTGTTTGTATATTTGCTCCATTCTGACTTCCAGGACTATACTTATGTCAAGTTATGCGTGTGTCAGCCTCTCTTTTTGGCAGGAAAGAAAGCTCAACTGTCCTGAATGCATTTTGACATTCACATAACATGAGTGAAAAACAGAAACACAGTGGCATTTGAAATGAATAGGCCTGCCCACCAGTGGCAGTGAACATATGCTGACCAGCGTGGCACATTGGAGGGACAAAAATAAACGGATGCAGATGACAGCGGTGACGGCAGCAGTACACACACACACACACACACACACACACACACACACACACACACACACACACACACACACACACACACACACACACACACACACACACACACACACACACACACACACACACACACACACACACACACAGTGGTTGTGACATGGCCAGAGGCAGTGTTTGAACAGGCAGTCGTAAAAAGCCTTCATGGCACTGAGGGGAAACGAGGGATGAAGAGAATAAAGGATGGGAAGGGAAAATAGAGAGAAAGGGAGAGAGAGATGCGTGTAGATGTGTGATGAGAGAGAGAGAGAGAGAGAGAGAGAGAGAGAGAGAAAACTGTAGAGGTGAAAGACCAATTTACTGAAGGAAAAAAGGAGGCGCTAGAGAGATACAAATGGACAGACAAATAAAGGGAGAACAAGAGAGAGCGAAAAAGAGGGATGGAGGACATAGCTGGTCCAACAGAGCTCGTGAAACTGCAGAGATGAAAGACCAAGGTAGTGGAGGGAAAAAGGAGGGAGGCAGTAGGGGTGGGTATTGCCAACCACCTCCCGAAACGATACGCATCCCGATACAGGGGTCACGATACAATACGTATCCTGATACATGTGTATCCTGATACAGTAATGCGTATCGCAATATTTTAGACCTACGTTTTTTGTTTTTATACATTTTTTTTTACATTTTTAAGAAAATAGACAAGAAGGACCAAATGTTACTTTTTCCACTAGAGCAACAGTTACACTGTAGTGAATGTAAAAGACTGCCTTAACACAACTATAGGTCTGGCAGTTGCTGTGTGGCATTCAAAATTCAATTTATGCCATTAAATGAAATATCGATACTGACACCTCCGATACAATACGCGTATCGTGGACAGGCCCGTGACGGTATATCCAGATACAGATAGTTTGAACACACCCCTAAGAAGCAGAGGGACAGGCAGATAAAGCTTAACACATTCTATACCAGCCGTTTTTTGGAATTTAGCTGTAGACTCCCAGCCAATTTCATAATTTTTTGTCATTATTTGAACAGCCACCTAATATTTTGTCTTCAACCCACAGACACATGTCAGGGCTTGCTCGAAAGCCCGAAACTCAGCTGTCTGTAAATTGTTACGGTTCGTTTCTAGCTTATTCCTTTCAGAAGTTATTTCACTTAAAGCGAGCACTGGTTTAGGTAAAAATAGCGATTTTCAACATTCAAACTGAGATAAAACCTTTTTTGTCACGGGGGTGCGCTCTGACTCTCAGACTTTAAATTGTGGGTCTAAATGCATTGTCATGCCCGAAGAACAACTCCAGTAGATCCAACTAAACTATTTCGATGCAAAAATCACCTGGTCAGGCTATTGTTCAGAGCCACATCATCTGAAATGCTAGCTAGCTAATGCCACTTGACTGGCAGTTTTCGTTCTGTAGATAAAAGTAGACGTGCCAAAGTACTCACCCAAAATTAGGTTACTTCCTGCTGTGTTGCATGCTGTTTTTCATTACAACCTTCCATTTTACACCTATCTTGATGACAGCAAAACTCCTTATCCTTCCATCATATGTTTAGGAACAGGCTAGCTAACGGGACATGTTTTGATGCTCTAGGAAGTAAATGGTGACGTGACATGACGTGATCAGGAAGTGGTTTGATTCGCTATAATAAAACTCAAATACTGTGAATAAAATGCACAGATGATGAAATATCCAGATCCTTACTTTGTAGGAGTTTTGGCTTTGTAGATGTTTTTTACGCGACTTGGTAGTGAATGTGTTGAGAGAGAGTGACTGATAGAGTCGACTGATGAAGGTAAGGAAAGAGGGGGATAGAGAATCCGGACGAATAGGCAAAAGAAGGGAAATAGAGGAGACTGATGAAGGGAGAGAGAGAGAGAGAGAGAGAGAGAGAGAGAGAGAGAGAGAGAGAGAAGACAGCTGGGCCAGAAGAGCCAGTGAACTGCAAAGATGAAAGCAGCCCAGCACATGGGCTCATTAGGGCAGACCTCCCAGAGAGGGAGAGAGAGAGAGAGAGAGAGACGGAGGGAGAGAGAGAGCAAGAGGGAGAGCGAGAGAGAGACTACCTACCTACTATCTACCTAGAGGCAGCCCACTTCAGGCACTTCTGCTAGAGAGAGAAAGAGAGGAGTGTAGCGAGGCAGAGGTGTCTATCAGACAGCCTGCTTTAGGAGAGAGAGAGAGAGAGAGATGGCGAGAGAGAGAGAGAGAGAGAGAGAGAGAGAGAGAGAGAGAGAGAGAGAGAGAGAGAGAGAGAGAGAGAGAGAGAGAGAGAGAGAGAGAGGAGAGAGAGAGAGAGAGAGAGAGAGAGAGAGAGAGAGAGAGAGAGAGAAAGAAAGAGAGAGATGGCTAGAGAGGGGAGGCAGAGGGGTATAGTGAGGGAGAGGTGTCCATCAGACAGCCCGCAGAGAGAGAGAGAGAGAGAGAGAGAGAGAGAGAGAGAGATGGCTAGAGAGAGAGAGAGAGAGCTAAAGAGGGGAGGCAGAGGGGTATAGTGAGGGAGAGGTGTCCATCAGACAGCCCGCAGAGAGAGAGAGAGAGAGAGGGAGAGAGAGAGAGAGAGAGAGAGCGCGCGCGCGGAGGAGTGTAGTGTAGTGAGGGACAGGTGTCCAACAGACTGCCCGCTTTGAGAGGGAGAGATGGCTAGAGAGGGGAGGCAGAGGGGTGTAGTGAGGGAGAGATGTCCGCCTTTGGCCCTTCCGCTCAGGGGACAGTCCCACCGAGACAGCGAGCGAGAGAACCCTAGATATCAAAGGGATGTTGAGTCGATGGCGTTGGGCGTCTTTTCACGTTGATTTGACGATAATCTGTGCAGATTCAAATGCCTTTTGCAAATGCCTTTTGCCTTTTGCAGGCCAGATGCCCTGCTTTTAGGTCGCCTCTGGGTGGCTGGTTGGTTACTGAGGGAGGGCTGTCCATCAGACTGCCTGCTTAAGGCCCTTCCGTTCAGGGGAGAGGCCCAGCTGGAGTGGCCTCCTCAGTGGGTGCCTTGGATGGAGGTTAAAAGTAACACTGGAGGCAGCTGGACGCAGCAAGTGGTTGGGAAACTCTTAATTGCCAGTCTGGCCTACAGACTACATGCCAGTCATTGGTGACGAGGTCCTTCTGAACAACAACTGTGGTCAGTTTGTTAACCCTTTGCACTCTGATGGGGAGTTTTAGGTAGGCCTGTGTTGTGGCCTGGCCCCCTTCCCAATGCTAGATGCATGTGATGTGTGTTTGGTGGCACCCGCAGACGAGCAAAAGCACTGCGGGTGGACACACCGACAAACGAGCAGATTGCAATACCTGTCCCCCGCCCAACCTTCTCCGGGAGGCCAGGTAAGTACTGCCACAGCCGGTTTACGTACAGCCTCCCCACTCACTAGTCGACCCACGCCTGCAGTTCACCCAGGGGGCACTGTCAAGAGCGCAGCCCATTGATTCTGAATGGAGCCTGCACTCCTCCGTTGGCGCCCCTAGAGCACAGCACCACCCGGAAAAGTGGCGAATGGAGTCTCTCGTAATACCCTTAGATCCTCTCTGGTACTGCCTATATCAGCTACTTATAAGACATGGGCCTATATGTAGGATATCATTCTCCTCCTAGCTAACTGCCCTTCCCCTCCCTGCCTGCAGGTGGAGCACCTAATCACTGAGTGCAGATCAGTATACAGTACACATAACTCATCGATATGAACACTAGATGACACATTGACCACTCCCTTGTATTGAAACGAATGGCTGAGGTCAGATCGCCGCCATGCTTAGCTGGCTTATTGCTGCCACCAATCGGTGACGAGTTACTACGCACATTGTCCTGTAGGTGGCGGTAACATCTATGCAAATATCATTATACCGGCCTAACGCGGCGGTGCCAGAGAAATTAGAATACAGGGAGAAGATTCAGTCTGATTGGTTCCCATTGTAGCCAGTTAGCTTTGCATGCATACTGCAGTTCCTATTGAGTGTCCACTAGTTGGCGAGCATCGGTAAGTCTCTCATGTGAGAAAATGTATGGAATGGAAAAGGGAGCCCATATGAGAAATACATTGCTACTGCAATTTCCAGTCACAAATCTCATCAACAAAATATTCCTGGTTAGCACTATGGCTGGTGTTTAATAATAGGCTGTATTGTCAAATCTTTCAGGTGTCTAGTTTTACCATGGAGGTAGTCGAAGAACTGGAGAGAGTGAATAAGTCCCGCCTCCAGCCATTTCAATGTTAAATGCTAGGCTAGTGAATTCAGCCAAAATTGAACAAATTTTTCAGCTTCAAAGCTGGAGTCGTTTCCGCCACCAGTTTACTCAGCCAATTACGTGCCACGTTAATGACTGACCTACGATTGACCAGAAAGATATATGGAAGACGGGCATTGGATACATAGAGGTGCCCAACCACACACCTGTATAGGTATGTGTGCCCCACACTAAACTCGCGCACCCATCAATTGCGGCCACCCTCTTTGAGCGAAGTGGCGGCGGAATTGCGACGAGGAAGTGCCTTGCTAATCGGCGAAGCTAATCAGCCAAATCCTGACCCCCTGATTTTTACAGCAGGAAAGAAGATTTCGACCTGTACTCGCTAGCATCCCGCTAATGTTTATGGGTTTGGCCTCATAAATATTAAGCTTTGTGTCCCAATAATCTAGTTGCGCAAAATAATCAAAACTCTACTCAAACTAGGTCTTATTATTTCTAGCTCTGAACTGAATATTAATATTTCAGGGCAAAAAAAAATAAAAATTCACAAAAATTATAATAGTAGAAAACTCCATTGACACCCATTCATTTTGCACTTGTTCGGATTAGGGTTAGCCATTTGTGGCTAGTAGCTGGTTCCGCGAGTGAACATCCCCTGGCGGTGCCCAGGATTGGGCCATGCCAAAAGGCTGAAGGGGGCAGAAGGGGGTCCCCTTCTTCTTCTTCTCTTTCTGTGGCATTTGGTGACGGCTTGCATAAGATTTGCTATTTACAGTGCCAAGGGAACTCCATTTATCGTCAACCTAAAGCCTCCAAAGGTCTCCTAACTGCAGGTCTTCTACTCTACTCTACTCTCTTTGGCTGAACAAATCATTTCGTGTTCATATCTATGTACATTAGTAACCCTCCCTCCCCTCTCTGTTCCCCTCCCTGCCTGCAGGTGGAGCACCCCATCACTGAGTGCATCACAGGGCTGGACCTGGTGCAGCAGATGATCCGCGTTGCCAAGGGATACCCCCTCTCACACAAGCAGGAGGACATCCCCATCAATGGCTGGGCCATCGAGAGCAGAGTCTACGCAGAGGTACTGGATTAGGCATAGGACACACACACACACACACACGCACGCACGCACGCACGCACGCACGCACGCACGCACGCACACGCACACGCACACGCACACGCACGCACTGAATATGAGCACAGGCTCTGTGGAATACCAGGCCAGTGAACTAAGCACACCAAGAGAATGTGGAGAGTAGATAGTTTTACTCAATCCATACACTTAAAAAGAACACTTAACCCTGAGTCAATAGCTATTATCAGAACAGTGACTGCCAAATATAATACCTTAACACACAGTCTAGTGCACGCCAAACCATGACTCATTGATAAACATCAATGCAAGAGTGACAAAGATCTCGTGCATGGTGGCGGAACTCTGGAATGAGACAGTGGGCTGAATTCAAGTTATAGATATTCACAAGTTCACATTCAGTAACATGATTGAATAGTGAATACTGAATAGTGTGTATCAGAATGAAGTCCAGTTGGAGTGCTTCCTGGAACTGTCTAGTTTTTTTAAGATGGTGCTCTTTGGTGACAGGCTTGGTTGATTTCAAAAAAGTTTTAGAAATACCAAGGCACTCATCTTCTTTGTAATTAAAATGCCTTTATTTTGTTGGACATAGCATGATTAAAATAAAGTATTTTACTCATGCTATGCCCAACAAAATAAAGGCATTTTATTACAAAGAAGATGAGTGCCTTGATATTTCTAAAACTTTTTTGAATAGTGTGTATGTGTTATGCCCTGTGTTGGACAGTAAAGGTGCCGGTATGCTTGCTGCGAGCTGTAAATTACGCGCGTCACCGCGAGCAACCGACAGCACATGCTTGCTTCAAAAGCAGTTGACCAAGACGCAAAATACTGGCGGTATCATCCAGGGGGCAGAGAGCACGCAGCATTGGGATGCGGAAATTGGGAACACAGATGGCAAGGAAAACAACAAAACAAAAAGAGGGGCTCCCTGGGCAAGGAAAGAATACTGCTACGTGCTACTACTCCTGTATGTGCATGCTCCTTTTTCAAAGTGCAACAAGGAAGTATGATCACAAATGTTGGAAATTTCGGACAAACTCAACGAGACGCTCCTTAAAGTTGCTGCCATTGTCGTTTTCATATCAAGCACATGCGTAAGTCTATCTTACGATCGCCCCCAGCGAGTTTGAAGATATTGCACCTGACGCACGCATTTGGCTGCCGTGTCCAACATGCGCGAAATTGACATTAAATACGCATGTTAACGCGTTCATGAACGAATCGTGCACGCGCTCGCGTATCTTGCAGCAAGCATACCGGCACTTTAATGGTGGGGTGGCGTCCGCGTCAATGTCTTTTCCTGAGCGTTTCGCTCGGTGCGTAATTCCAAGGGTAGTATGACGAAAAGGAAGAAAGGAGTCGCGCACGAGCGGACGGTTATTTACTATTTTATTTACTTTTTTCGGCTTTGTTTAATACAGTTTTTGATTTTGCATTCAGCTCTTGTGTGCGACTGCTTTCTTCCTTTTCTGTGTAGTACAGTAGAATAGAATAGAATGCCTTTTATTGCCAATATTCGCATGAACAATTTACACTATACGCATTCACAATGAGATTACAACAAACTCTCACTTCAGTGAAGGCATCCCATGCATTGCATTGATTTGTATGTTATTGTCACATTCTTGAATACTGTGAGGAAGGCGCTGGTCTTAACTAGCTGTAGAGGCGAGGGACAGATGAATAGAGAGGGTGGGGATGGGTGAGGGGTTGTGGAGTGGGGGGGGTCCCCTCGTTAACCTGAGGGGGGGTAATTAAGTTAGTGCCCGTGGCAGTAAGCTAGCTCTGACCCCTGTTTCCTGTGGGCTCTTTTTATATGTGGCCTTAATGTTTCCTGTCTTTTGTCCCTCTGCAGGACCCATACAAGTCCTTTGGACTGCCCTCTATCGGGAGACTGTCTCAGTACCAGGAGCCTCTCAACCTGCCCAACGTGAGTACACACACACACACGCACACACACGCACACACACACACACACACACACACACACACACACACACACACACACACACACACACACACACACACACACACACACACACACACACACACACACACACACACACACACACACACACACACACAGACACACACACACACACACACACAGACACACACACACACACACACACACACACACACACACACAGACACAGACACACAGACACACAGACACACAGACACACAGACACACAGACACACACACACACACACACAGACACAGACACAGACACACACACACATACACTGTACATTGCGCCCATGCCCAATGTGAATTTACGCACACACACACACGCTATTGACAGACTCTGACTGTATGCCTGTGTGTGCGCACATTTGTTAGGGTGTGTGTGTGTGTGTGTATGGATTTGTAGGCCTACACCCCACAGCTTCAAATATCAAGGGTGCGTGCGTGCGTGCGTGCGTGTCTGTGTCTAAGTTTGCACACTTGCCCCCCTGACTGCCTGCCATCCCGCCTGCCCTCCTGCCCCTCCCGCTTGGCAGTGCTAAGTGATGGTGACAGCTCTGGGGATCAATATAGGAAGTGCAGTCACTTATTCAATTCAATGCCCCCTGATTTCCACAGCTGACTGCAGACCTCTGCCATTACCTCTGCTCCACCATTACTTGCGGAGCAGGATACCATGCGTATCGCAGGGCACCAAGCCAAGCGCACAGCACGTACACACACACACACACACACACACACACACACACACACACACACACACACACACACACACACACACACACACACACACACACACACACACACACACACACACACACACTGATCTGCTGACAGCTTTGACTGGGCCCAGGACAAAGTCATCTGAACACCCCCGCCCCTCCCAAACCAATACATACAATGTACCCGGTATGTAGGGAAGGGACCAAAATCTGTCCCCACGGCCCCACTCTCGCTGGGCCTGGGAAAAGTGACCCCTTTGTCCCCCCCCTCCTCTTAGCTTCCCTGCCTACCACATACGCAGCTCATCCTTCACGTGCTGATGATGCACCCCCCTCCCAAGGACCTCTTTGTCATTCTGCTGTGGAGATGGATGCAGTGTTTTATGGAGCGGTGGTTTTTGGCAGGGAGTGCGCGCCATGAAGCCTCTGCATGATTTGCTACCTCTTTTCACAATGCGAGTGAGTGAAGTGAGTAGCAAGCAGGGGAGAAGAAGAACAGTGGATGATGGTGGTGTGCTAGCAGCAGTGGTAGTAGCTTGCAGTAGTTTTTTTTCCACATGATATTTTTCTTTTCTTTTCAAGTTTTTTTTTCTCCTAAAGCATAAAAAGGCCTTTTTTGTGAGAGCAGCGAAACCCCAGAGGACAATGCAGAGAAATGTCAAAAAGAGGAAAAAACAAAGAGCATAAAGCAGCAAGGCGAGGCTTTGCAATGCTGTGCTGTGCACATTAGCAATTGTCTCGTTAGAGGTTCTTTTTTTAGCTCTTAACATTTTTACCATGGATAAATATTTATTTTCTTTAAAGCTCCTCTCTTCTCTTCTCCTCAAGTTCAACTCGACTCTCATTTTCAAGGCAGCTTGTATTTGCATTGCTACACCTCAGTGTTCCTTTGTCAATATTGAAGTGTTGTATAAAACAGTGTAAATGGTTGCTCTGTGCACAGTGTCAATGTAAATGTTGCTGTTCTTTTTTGATGTTACATCTCATTTTTTTGCGCTGCGTGCTCTGCTGGACACACCTTGCAGCAGGGTGTTTTTGCTCCGTCACAACTTGCGTTAATAAAGTGCGTCTACATCTGCCCAAAAAGTCAAGTTGACATTTTCAGTATTTACCGAAAGTCTGAATATGACTGTTTGCCCTCCTCTGCACAGGCTTGAGTTGACATTTTCCAAAATGTAAGTCTTTGAATGTGAATGCTTCTCTTCCTCTGTGCAGGTGCGAGTTGACAGTGGAATTGAGGAGGGCAGTGACATCAGTATCTATTATGACCCTATGATCTCTAAGGTAGGTGGAGAGGTGGGGCTCTGTCATAGCTGAGAAATGTGGTGGATGAATGCAGTAGATGTAGTTTTTTGATTTAATACATTTCCCCCTGTGGTGTATTAATGTATAGCTTAAAGTCTGTTTGCGTAAAATATCTTAATTCGTTTTTCTCTGTTGTTTTTTCCTGGTCTCTCTTTAGCTGGTGACGTACGGCAAAACGCGAGAAGAAGCCTTGAAGAGGATGGAGGCAGCACTGGATAACTACGTCATCAGAGGTGTGGTGGAGGTCAACTACACACACACACACACACACACACACACACACACACACACACACACACACACACACACACACACACACACACACACACATTCAATAATTAAAAAAACATCTATTTGAACATTATGAACCCCTGGGGAGAGAAGAAAATCGTATTGTGAACGGGGTAGTGGAGTGAAAGCTATCCTAGGAAGTTTCAAATGCAAAGACACAGACACACAGACACACAGACACACAGACACACAGACACACAGACACACAGACACACAGACACACAGACACACAGACACACAGACACACAGACACACAGACACACCCCATTCTCATACATTGATGCATACAAATTGTTCAAATGGGGCTCCAGAAAGTAGTATTTTCCCCTTTGTTTCCCTAATTCCTTTGGTGTCCACTGATGTGAACCTCCACAGATTTCCCTGCTGCAATATAGACATTAGAAATCGCATTCAAACACGCATTCAAACGGTTTTATTTCTGCAACATTCAAAAGCATTTTTTTCTCTCTGATCGCCCCTCTCTCTGTCCTTCCTATGTTGTCAGCAGGTGTGATCCACAACATTGCCCTGCTGCAATGTAGACACAAGGACATGCTATATTCACACACAGGGCTCTAAATTAACACCAGCCAACTGGTCCAATGCTGGTGAAATTTCAGTTTGGCTGGTAGAAAATACCAACTTACTAGCCTATTTGACCCATTAGTGAGTGTGTTTGGCTAGTAAGATTAACATCTACTAGCCATTTTGACTGGTGATGAAAAAAGTTAATTTAGAGCCCTGTTCACACATGAATTCAAACTGTTCAAATTCTACTATATTGAAAAGCATTTCTATCTTCTTCTTTTTTTCCCTTCCCGTGTCGTCGTTCAGGTGTGACCCACAACATTCCCCTGCTGCGGGAGATCATCGTGAACCCGCGCTTCATCTCCGGCAACATCACCACCAACTTCCTGCCCGAGGTCTACCCCGAGGGGTTCAAAGGTCACCCGCTGACGGCCCCAGAGCAGCGCGAGCTGCTGGCCGCCGGAGCCTCGCTCTACCTGGCCGCCCAGCTGCGCTCACAGAAGTTCCTCGGGGACCTCAGGTGAGCATCGAGCACCCACCTGAACATTTAAGTGTCATCAAAATATCATGTTCCAAATCCATCTCCACCTCTCGCCTTAATTTATCCTAAAAAACTAGTCGGGTGGGGGATGGAGGGGGAATGTCACTGATGGAAGTCAGTTGAAAACAGTTGAACTCAGGTGAGCTAGGGTGGAAAGAGAGACGGGGGAAATTGGATGAGCTGAGATGTAGTATAGTAGGGGTAGGTTGGCATAGATTTAGATTTTGCTTGATGGGGTGGGACAGTACATTGTAATACATCCTATTTGTTTTTCTTCAAACAAAGGCGGAAGATGGAATTATGATCTGTCGTGAATTCGCCTTTAGATGAGTTTAGAGCGATAAGGTGGAGGATTGGATGTATGGTGAACATGCCCATTATTGACGTCATGAGACATTTCCATCAGTTTTGAATGAAAATGTATACTGGAACCGACGGTTTACAGGATCTGAATAGTTTTATTAAAGTGAGCTTGTGGAGGGAGGATTGGAATAATGATCTAGCCTGAAATTGCCTTCAGATGAGCTTTGGTGCAGAGAGAATGTGTGGAGGATTGACCATTGTCATTAACACCTAGGTGGGAGACATTTTGATTACTTAACTTAGGATGACGTCATTTGCGTGGTGCCCGTGGCATGCCTGTCTCAAAATCTACACCGTAATGGAAAAATGCTGTTCAAATAAACTCGCTCTGAGACTATTTTTCATCACGGAATGCCAGCAGTTGATACAAATCTGAATAGCGATGTTTCAATTGAAAAGTGTTTCTCACGACACTCGTTCGGTCCGATGCTGTCAAAAGTTGCATGTGGGGTTTTCTGACATCAGACCGTTGAAGTGGTTGCGATAGCCATCGTTCACTTACTAATGACTCGCATAAGCATAGGCTGACTCGGGACCATGCTTAATTAAACTTTTAATCCTACCTGGAGCCCCTTTGAAAGATAAGCATTACATGAACCAATCAGATCTACTGGTGCTGAATATGTATGTTAATGGGATTAACTCTTTTCCCCACTATTGGGAGTCTATTTTTATATGCAGTTGCAACTACAATGGGGAGTCTCTGTATCGTCACAGAAAGCATTAAGCCATTTTATGTCATCTCGTCTAGCATGGAAACTCTTACTAGCCTGTCGTTGTAAAAAATAGAAATGGAACAACAACTGCATGAAGTTTTGTCAGTTAGCTCAACTCCCGAAGGATTTGGGAGATTTCCACTCAACTTGAAGCCCTAACTAGTGTTTTGGGACCCTGGATTTCCCTTCTACTTTAAGTAAAGCCCTGACCAGTGATTAGAGACACTGCATTTCCTCTACTAGCCGTTGCCAGTGCTTTGGGTTGCCATAAAGGGACCCCTTACCTCACCTCACTCCACCACTCCACTTCAGTAGCTAGCGCCTCAGCTCAGTCAGCGCGCTGCCTGCCTTGTTATTTCAGCTGTGTCGGCACGGCTGTGTGTTTGTGTAATTGGACTAAGTGCTGCCTGTTCCTCTCCTACTGTTTCTGCTGCTGCTGTGGGCTCGTGTGTCCTCTATTCCCAGCCTGCTCTGCCCTGTGCTGTGCTGTCTTGCTTGTCA
>NC_085868.1:28267700-28272700 GCF_034702125.1 Engraulis encrasicolus
CATGTGGTAGACAATGTATAGGGTCTGAGATGTATAATAATAAATCATCAGCATACAAAGACAGGTTATGGGTCAATCCGCCTCTGTGAATTCCACATATTTCTGGCTTTGATTTAAGTGCAATAGAAAGAGGTTCTATAGCCAGAGCAAACAAAAGAGGACTAATCGGTGATCCCTGTCGCGTTCCTCTTGTCAATGGAAAGAACTCCGAGTGATTCCTGTTGGTAACTACAGAAGCCTTGGGATTGAAATACAAGAGCTCAATCCACTCTCTAAAATTAGGACCAAAGCCAAACTTTTTCAAACACTCAAAAAGAAAACCCCATTCCACCATGTCAAACGCCATTTTCGAATCTAAAGATATAACCACCTCTGCTTCAATATTGGATGCTGGGGTGTATAAAATATTTAGAAGACGTCGCACATTAGAAAAGGAATGACGTCCCAAAATAAAACCAGTTTGATCTGGGGAAATTACCTCTGCCATTACTTTTTCCATCCGTCGTGCAAGCACTTTAGCCAAAATCTTCACATCACAATTGAGAAGTGAAATAGGACGATATGACCCACATTCCTTTTCATCTTTTCCTGGTTTTAAAAGTAAAATTATAGAGGCCTCTGTTAATGTTCTTGGCAAAATTTTAGTGTCTTTTGATTCATGAAACATATCTTGTAACAGCGGGACTAGTTGCCTGGAGAATTTTTTAAAGAATTCCACTGGGTACCCATCTGGGCCTGGCGCCTTCCCATTCTGCATTGTCTTAATAGCATCCTTAATCTCAGTCGATGAAATGGGGAATTCTAAATGTGCTCTACTGACTTCATTTATTTTAGGCATATTCAACTGACTAAAAAAATCTGACATATTTGTATTGTCAGCAGGCGCTTCAGATGTGTACAGGTTTGAATAAAATGTCTGAAAAGTATGATTTATTTCCAGAGGGTCAGCTGTAAGACTGCCATTATTGTTTTTAATATTTGGAATATGTTGCTCTGATGCTTTGCGTTTTTACTGGTGAGATAGCAGGCGACCTGACTTTTCCCCATGTTCATACATAAAGCCCTGTAATTTCAATAGCATCCTCTCAGTTTTTTCAGATACCAATAACTCGTATTTAGCTTGAAGTTCTACTTTTTCCTTATATAGTTCTGGAGAAGGAGACTCTGCATATTGGCTATCTATTACCTGAATATTTTTAATCAATCTTTCTAACTCTTTACATCTGTTTTTATTCACCATTGATTTATAAGATATAATTTTCCCCCTAATAACCACTTTAAGTGTCTCCCATAACACAGAAGAAGATACTTCCTCACTTTCATTGAATTCCATAAACTCTTCAATGGCTGATGATATCATTTGGCAAAACTGTTCATCTTTTAATAAATAACTATCAAACCTCCAGGGAGTGTATTCATGGGTGTTGTGGTTTAAAGAAAGGTCCAGAAGTACTGGGGCATGATCAGATTCTACTATAGATGAATATTCAATTTTTTTAACCAATGGTAGTAACATATTATCCAGAAAGAAGTAATCAATTCTGCTATACGTATGATGTACATGAGAGAAAAATGAGTAAGTCTTACTCTGGGGAAAACAAAAACGCCATGGATCAGTACAACCTATCTGAGCCATGAACAGTGACAATTTTCTTGCCATTTTAGAGGGAGAATTGGATTTTGGATTAGAGCGATCCAAAGAAGGAATAATACTGCAGTTTAGATCTCCTCCAACAATTAACTGATGGGAATTGAGATTTGGAATTGATGCTATCAATCTGTCTATAAATCTCTCATCATCCCAATTAGGCGCATATACATTCACCAGTACAACTGGTTTAAAGTATAAAGTTCCCTCTATGACCAAAAAACGCCCTTGTGAGTCCTCTATTACCTTAGATGCATTAAAGGGAATTTTTTTATGTACCAAGATAGCCACCCCTCTGGACTTATGATCAAACTTTGAATGAAATGATTGACCCACCCATGCTTTTCTTAATCTGAGATGATCTTTCACCAATAAATGAGTCTCTTGCAAAAAAGCAATTTCACATTTTAACACTTTTAAATGTGCAAAGATTCTTGCCCTCTTCACTGGACCGTTCATCCCTTTCACGTTCCAGCTTATAAACCTGACAGCCTCACCTACATTAGAATTAAGGCCCCTCATGAAACTAAAAATAAAATTGGTAGGCTACATACAAACAAACTGAAAAAAAGACTCACGATGGAAAAAGTGAAAACCCATGACGCACATCCCACCCTCCCCTTGAACAACAACCCCCAAACCCCATAGCGCGTAAACTGCCTATGTTTAAATCCCTAGGGATAAACTGCAGGCTCGCTAATAATGTCCTGCCGGTGAGCATTAGTTAGTGACCTGTGATTTCTACAAGAGTCCCAGCGTCTAGCATTTTGCGTCAGTCAAATGTCATACATTTTACAAGCATACACAACTTATTTTACATCTTGTATCACCAGAAAGAAGATACCGTTTTTCAAGATTAATCCTGAGTGCCCGCTGTGTCAGCTGCGTCATTGTCCCGCCTTCTGTGTCCGATGCGTTTGTTGTAGAATTCTTGCGCGTCCTCTGCTGTATCAAAGAAGTACTCCTCCCCGCCCAGCCACACTTTCAGACGGGCTGGGAAAAGCAGACGAAACTTCACCTTGCTCGCATGATACAAGGCCTTTTTAACTTTGCCGAACACCTTGCGTTTCTTCGCCAGTGACGGGCTCAGGTCAGGAAAAATCCGAAGGCTTTCTTCTTGGAACATAACCTCGTTGTTTCGTGCCCAGTCGAGCGCAGCTTCTTTCTGTGGATGTTTCCGAAAGCACACCACGAATGCTCTGGCTGGATCCTCAGGTTTCGGTTTCGTTTTAAGGGAGCGATGTGCTCTCTCCAACTCAGGCGGCTCAGTGAAAACATCCGGCCCCATATCTTCCATCAATAGCTCTTCCATGAATTTGATCGGGTTTTTGCCATCCTCAGAGCCTTCTGGAATGTTCAAAATACGCAGGTTTGACCTGCGCGATCTGTTTTCCAGATCCTCCAGCCGATCCAACAAGTCCTGGTTAACTGCTGTCAGAGCTTTAATGGTTGCCTCGGCCGCGTTCAATCGCTCAAAGTTCTCACCAGCTGTCGCTTCCGTCGACACCAACCTTGCTTGAAACGAGTTGACAGTTTCTTTAATACCATCCACGGCAGTTTGAAGAGGTTTAAGTGACTGGAGAATCAACGTCGAGATGTCATCTTTAAGCACAGATCTCTGTTTAGCCAGTTCAGACACCAATTGAGCCATGGATACAGTTTCCTCACCGCTAGCTTTCTCCTCCGCCATTGCTGAAAGTTTACTAGCCAACCTCGTGGAAGACGTTTGTTGCGATGATTTATGCTTTCCACTCATTTTAGTCACACCAGAAGCTTTTGCCACTTATGTATAATCTTGTAAAAAACAATATTTTAGAAAAATGCGACGCCAAATTAAATATAATTTTCAAGTTCACTGGGAGCTCTGCAGATCACGTCCTACCCCCACAGCGCCATACCGGAAGTCCGGGTTTTAAATCTTTGTGTGTGTTTTTTCTTCTCGGGGTATACACTACATAAAGGTTTTTTACATCTGTGTGTGTGTGTGTGTTTCTGTGTGTGTTTCTCCAGGGTATCCTCGGCCCACCAGGAGCGTAAGCATTGGGAGCTGTGTGTGGAGCTGGACAGTGGGGTGCACATGGTCGGTGTGTCGCGCTCGGGGTCCACCTACACGGTGAGTACACACATGGACACGCTGTGAGACTCACACACAGGCCTATGCAGTGAGACACACACACAGACATATGCAGTGAGAGAGACACACACACACACACACACACACACACACACACACACACACACACACACACACACACACCTATAGAGTGAACACAGACACACACATGCATACAGAGACCTATGCAGTGAGTTTTCAAACACACACACACACACACACACACACACACACACACACACACACACACACACACACACACACACACACATCTATTGTTCTTGCTCTCTCCCATCCCTTTCTCTCTCACTCCTGTCTATCTGTCTACGAGTGTGTGCGTGCGTGCGTGTGCGTTTGTGTGAGAGAGAGAGTCTGTCATCGCTTGCTGCCGGGCGTTTAGACACCTGTGCCCTCTCTTGGTGTGGGTTACACTACACAAGTCTATAGGGAGTTCAGAGGCCCACACCTGATCTCTCTCTGTGTGTGTGTGTGTGTGCGCGTGTGCGTGTGTGCGTGTGTGTGTGTGTGTGCGTGCGCGCGTGCATGTGTGCGTGCGTGTGTTTACACAACTGGCTGCAACATGCCAGTAGTCATCAGCTGTGTCAGTCAGCCAGTCAGTAGTTTGGGCAGCTGAGCTGACCAGAGTAGAGAAGAGAAGGGCTCCTGTGGTCTTCACTGCTGGAGACTCTTACTCTCACTCCCCCCACTAATGTGCAGTCAAGACTGGCCTAAAACAGACAGGCAGGGAGGCACAAAGACAGGCAATATACGGTATGCACACGGCTGAAGCTGGACTGGCTCACACTTGCGCATGCACACATATGCACACACACATGCACACGCATACACGCACACGCGCACACACACACACACACACACACACACACACACACACACACAGAGATGTAAAAAACTTTTAGGTAGTGTATACCCCGGAAAAAAACACACACACACACAGTTTAGCCCTTGGTTCTCAGATAGTCCCTTCAGCTTGGAGGCAGTTCACAATAGACAACTCACTATGGACCTGTACAGTACTCTGGAAGCCTGAGGGCCGTAGGACATAAAACACAAGATCAAAGTGAAATGTCAAGGGTGTGTGTGTGTCCGTGCACGTGCGGTGTGGTGTGTGCGTCTGTTTGTGTGCGCGGATGCGGTGCTGTGCTGTGCTTAGTGGGGCAGTCATAGTTTAATGGTGGATCTGTAGACTGATACGTGGCCTGTGTGTGTGTGTGTGTG
>NC_085868.1:28277700-28280200 GCF_034702125.1 Engraulis encrasicolus
CATTGCATTTGGCAAATTTGACTCTTTTTATCCAAAGCGACTTACTATTGAAGACATAATTGTAGCCAACATCACTAACAGAGACAAAGTGCACAGGAACAGCAGAACATACAGAACAACAAGTGCAGACATTAGCGTAGGGGTAAGTAGAGTACACACACACACACACACACACACACACACACACACACACACACACACACACACACACACACACACACACACACACACACACACACACACACACACACACACACATCATGCCAGAGCAATGTGAGCTCTACAGCCCTCCAGGGGGCGTTAGAGAGTTCTTTGGGGGCGTTGAGAGGGAGACAGCTGAGAGGAGGATCCAGTGTTTTTCTCATCGTCATGATGTTGGGTAGGGAGCGTTGGCAGATGATGATGATGATGATGATGATGATGATGATGATGGTGATGGTGATGGTGATGATGATGAGGTGGGGGGCATTTGTTCAAAAAAGGTTGAGAACCACTGGTGTAAAACATAAGGAAACCGCCATGATGACACCTGAAAATGAGCCGTCTATGAGTGCATATTAATATGTGACCTTGCCTCCTCCACTCGCTTCTCGTCATGATGACATCACTGACAACAGGATTATATTTCAATATCTTGCAAAAGCTCAATTGTAGAGTCTTTTTCTCGTTTGCAATTGGGATGGTGAATGAAAAACAGTCCCTCAAAAGTTGTTGTGGCTAGGCTGACAGCCGGGAAACTTTATCGTTTTCTCCACGGAGGAGGGGCCAGGAGGCGGGGCAAGGAGACAAGCGCAAGTGGAGGAGGCAAGGACGCATATTAAGATGCACTCTTTGTAGCATGCGTCTTTTTAGAGGATGAGGACGGGCAACAGAGGTCTGTGAGTGCGTTGACAGAGGATGATGATGATAATGATGGTGATGGTGACTGTTGAAAGTGAACAGTGAAAGCCCAACTGGGAAACTCCAACTCCCATTGTCATTGTGACACAGCACACAAGAGCACACTGACTGCACACAACGAAATTGCATTTATGCCACACCCGTGTTATGCCTGTGTAAGTGTGGAGACAGTAGGTGATAGTGTAGATGATGATGATGATGGCGATGATGTAAGCTGTGGGTGTGTAGTGTGCAGAGAGGAGATGAGGATGAGGATGTGGTCCTTCAGATACAGATACGGTGGGAAGAGGAGGAAGAGATTAAAGGAGGATGTTGGTGGTGGTCATGAATATGAGAGATGGTGATGATGGGGCTGAGGATGAGGATGGAGCTGTGGGAGTGCAGCGTGGAATGTGGACAGAGGTGATGAAGATGATTTGGGTTTGCAGTGTGGAGGGATGACGATGATGATGCTGATGCTGTGGAGTGTATTCTGGAGAAAGAACAAGGATGAAGTGTGTAGTACTGTGGAGAGAGAAGACTTTTCTTTTCTTCTCGAATTCTTTTGATTAACAGTCAAACGCAACCATCATCCAATCAGCGCTTGTTCTCAGCGTTGCTAAGGTACGAATCCGGAAATTTAGGCCGGAAGAATCGCCACAGATTAATTGCGGACGCTTGAAAATGGTTGAATGGAATACAATAGAAGCCTGCTGTCCGTATAGTATATACGTATGTACGTCCGTCAGTGCCTATGACTGATGAGGATGAGGATGGTTGGGGAGGAGAAGCAGCTCTCCATCTTGTGTCTAATGGAGCTGCCGGTCATCCCCCAGGGCCTCATCCAGACCTCTGCTCTTCACTTCACAAGGCCTGAAGATGATGGACGTGCCATCCAGATGCCTGGAACAGTTGTGTGTGCGTGTGTGTGCGCGTGCGTGCGTGCGTGTGTGTGTTTGACCCGTTTCAGAGCCTGAGTGCTTGTGGTCTGTCTGTTCTGACCACTGAGGTGGTGTGTCTTGTTGTGTGTGTATGCGTGTGTGTGTCTTGTGTGTGTATGCGTGTGAGTGCACAGATTTAAAAAGTGAATGGGCGTCTGCTTGTCTGGTGGTAATGGTAAAGCTTTATGTCTGTGCATATACCCCGGACAGTATGTCACACATCACTGCAACTGAATCTGTGTTCTGAGCAAAGGCATGTGTATGGTATTTTATCAGTCAGTGGTTGTCATTCTCTTGCCACTTTTGTGCATTTGGAAACTATCATGCTTGTTTCTAAATAACTTTCATTTGTTTTCTGCCAATTGTATTGTGGCAGTGGTACTATCATGAACAATATTGTGTGAACAGTTATTGTTTTGCCTTTTCTGTAACGATTCAAAATGTGCTTACCCTCTCTCTCGCTCTGTCTTGTTCTAGTAAGCACATTTTTATATTTTTTTCTTTATCCTTTTATGATTACAATATGCTTTTTTCTCTTCTCTCTCTCTCTCTCTCTTCTTTCTTTCTTTCTTTCTTTCTTTCTTTCTTTCTTTCTTTCTTTCCCCCTCTCTCTCTCTCTCTCTCTCTCTCTCTCTCTCTCTCTAGTTTAAGCTGCGTGTGTTGAGTAAGTTGGCGGCGGC
>NC_085868.1:28285200-28305200 GCF_034702125.1 Engraulis encrasicolus
CATGTTGATTAAAGGCCATCTCTGATCTCCGACTACTAGCATATGTCACATGCTGGCTCCTTGTCACTATTGACCATAATCAAATCATAGCCACAGAATTGACATTGGATAACTTGTTTAGTTCACATGGCCCCTGAGGGAATGTCTCATCTAATATGTCTGATGCTGGAATCATTGGAATTGACTGAGCAATTAATCGCCCAGCACTTGTTTGACTGTGGTTGGGTTTGGTTTATTTTTGAATAGAAGGACGCAAAAAGCTCAAGTGACAAATGGAAGGGTCAAAACGGAGGTTATGTCTATAACCATGGTTCTATGAGTTCCGGATGACCGCCAGGCGGTGCTTTAGCACTGAATGATTCATCGCATGCTCATGCAGGTCGAGAGTTAATAACAAAATTGTCACTTGTGACCCGGGTGACGCGCATGCGCATTCCGTCCTACTCCGGAACTTAAGGCATGCGTGCCCCGGAAGTCCTCGCTTGGCAATCTTCTCGTCCGTATTCCGAGTGACAGCCAAGGCCTGGCGGTCATCCGGAACTCATAGAACCATGGTTATAGACATAACCTCCGTTCTATTTCGTTCCTACTGACCGCCAGGCGGTGCTTTAGCACTGGATGACTAGTACCAACATGGTCACGAGGAAGACCAACGCACCCAGTCTGAAGGCTTACGTAGAGCCCCGCAGCGTCGCCGTGGCCAGGGAGTTTCGAGTTGCCACGTTGATCCTGTAGAACCGGGCAAACGTACATGCTGACGTCCAAGATGCCGCCGCGCAGACATCGGGTAGCGGGACCCCCCTCAGGGCCGCCCATGACGTAGCCACACTCCGTGTGGAATGACCTCGAACTCCATGAGGTACCGTCCGGCCGCTGGACGTGTATGCATATGCAATGGCATCTACGATCCACTTCGACAACCTCTGCTTGGATAATGCCTGATCCCGCCTACTCCCAGAGTGGCAGACAAACAGGCAATCGGACTGCCGAGACCCGGCAGTCGTTCTCACATAGCACTCCAAGGCCCGTACCGGGCAGAGCAGGGTATCAGTCAGCTCGTCGTCACCCACCTGGGTGGGAGAGCCGAAGGCCACCAGTCGGAGAGGGACGTTGACATAAGACGTCGGTAAAACCTTTGGCAGAAACGAGGGGTTGGGCCATAGGGTAACCCAAGAGCCCTCAGGGCCCCACTGCAGACATTCCCGGCTAACCGAGAGGGCATGTAACTCACCTACCCTCTTGGCTGAAGCCATTGCCAGGAGGAAGGCCGTCTTCAGAGAAAGCCACTTCAGCTCAGCGTCCTCGAGAGGCTCGAAGGGCGCTCTGCGTAATGCCTCCAGTACTAGGGGCAGATCCCACGGTGGCGTCGGGGCCCGGCGCGGCGGCCTCAGCCGTAGAGCCCCCTTCAGGAAGCGCTTGACCAGCGCATGCGAGCCCACTGTCAGGCCCTCCACCTTGGAGTGCATAGCAGATATCGCCGCCGTGTACACCCTGATGGTGGAAGGTGCGAGACCTCTGTCAAAGAGGGACTGCAGAAATGTAAGGATGGCCGGTACAGTACAAGTCGTCGGCTCCAAGTCCCGTTCGCCGCACCATGCAACGAACAGGTCCCACCTGTTCCTGTATAAGGCATTGGTAGAGGGTGCGCGAGAGTGTGAGATGGTACGCGCAACCGCTGGATCACACACTGCTAGCATGGGGTCGGGCCCCTGAGAGGCCACACCCACAGTTGCAGGCAAGCCGGGTTCGGATGCCAGAGCTGACCGTCCAATTGAGAGAGGAGGTCCATCCGCCGGGGGAGGTGCCACGGCTCCCCGTCCAGCATGCTGTATAGCACTGGAAACCAAGGTCTCCCGGGCCACCGGGGAGCCACAAGGAGGGTCCGGTGGCCGTCTCTCCTGATCCGCTCCAGGGTGGGTAGAATGAGAGGGAGTGGCGGGTAAGCGTAAAGGAGTGTCCTCGGCCACATGTGAGCTAGCGCATCCTGGCCCAGTGGACCCACAGGCTGCCCGAGGGAGAACCACAGAGGGCAGTGAGTAGTTGCGAGTGAGGCGAAAAGGTCCACCTGCGCCAATCCGTACCTGTGCCATATGGCCTGTACCACTTCCGGGTGTAGCCTCCATTCGCCAGGAGGAGGTTGACCCCGGGACAGAAGATCGGCAGCAGAGTTCTGAACGCCGGGCAAGTACATCGCCCTCAGGCTCAGAAGACGCGGATAGGCCCAGGGAAGCAGCCGCTGCGTCAGCCTCAGGGAGGACCGGGACCTCGTCCCCCCTTGGTGGTTGATGTGGTGCACCACCGATGTATTGTCCGACCGCACCAAGACATGTCTCCCCGCAAGCCAGGGTAGGAAATGCTTGAGGGCCATCATGACCGCCAGTAGTTCGAGGTCGTTGATGTGCAGCAGTTGTTGTTGAGGGCTCCATAAGCCGCGAGCAGTCCTGCACTGCCATACTGCACCCCAGCCGGCTAGAGAAGCGTCTGTGGTCAGTACCTCTCTGCGGTGTACAATGAGGCCCATGGGCACCCCGTGAGTCAGGCGGGAGCGCCCCCTCCACGGACGAAGGCAGAGAATGCAGCCGGAGGAAACTTTGATCCGCCTGTGGCGGTGGTGCTGGGGGTGCAAGCCTAGAGCGTTCACCCACACTTGTAGAGGCCTCAGCAAGAGCAGGCCTAGAGGGACAATGCGGGACGCCGCAGTGAGCATACCAAGCAACACTTGAAAGGAGTGAAGTGTGTGGGACGTGCCCCTGCGGAATTGGCTCACCTTTTGGACGATGGCGTCGACTCGTAGGTCGGATGGGCGTGCAGTCATCCGCCGGGAGTCCAACCGGATGCCAAGGAAGACAGTCTCCTGCGCCGGTGTCAGTGAGCTCTTCTTGAGGTTCACGGAGATGCCCAGTGCCGCGACGTGGGCAAGCAGTCTGGCCGAATCCTGGAGTGCCTGCTCCCTGGATTCCGAGCAGAGGAGCCAGTCGTCCAGATATGGAAACACCCGCAGCCCGCTGCTTTGAAGCGGGGCGAGCGCCGCTGCCACCACCCTGGTGAACACCCTGGGTGCCAGGGAAATGCCGAACGGCAGGACTTTGAATTGATAGGCCCGTCCCTCGAAGGCGAATCGCAGGAACTGTCGATGCCGAGGCGCAATGGGCACGTGGAAGTATGCGTCGGTCAGGTCCACGGAGGTGAACCAGTCGCCCTCCCGCACGCCGGACAGCACATCGTCCGTGCGCAGCATACGGAACCTCAAGGTCTTGAGATGTCTGTTGAGGGGCCGCAGGTCTAGAATGGGGCGAAGCCCGCCCCCTTTCTTCGGGATAATAAAGTAAGTGGAATAATACCCACTGTCTTGTGAGGACGGCCCGAGTTCTTCTATCGCCCCCTTGAGTAGGAGGGTCTGGACCTCCTGGCGTAGGGCCAGGGCCGTGATGTTGTCCCGGACCCTGGTCACCCGTACCCCCCGGAACTTCGGCGGTCGGGACCCGAACTGGATGCTGTAACCCCGGGAGACAACAGACAGCACCCAAGGGTCGGATGTTGTCGCTTCCCAGTGTGCCAGTTGGCGACTGGTGAAGCGACCGACCGCCGGGAGGGGGCAGTCACTGGCGCCGGCCCCGCCTACCGCCACCCCTAGGGGGGCGCGGGCTAGGCGAGGTCCCCCAGGAGGACCGCTGGACCGCCGTCGGCTGACGAAATCTGTCACGGGGCGATCGACGGGGCTGTGGGGCAGGAGGAGGTCTCTGGGGAGGCTGGCGTCCAGCGGAGGCAGGTCTCCGTCCTCGAGCGGGGAGCCGATGAAGGCTCGCAAATTGCTGCCTGGCCTGGGTGACTTGCACACCACGTTGCAGCGCGTCCTGGGCAGCAGGTCCAAACAGGTGTCCCGGGACCACAGGTAGTGAGCGGAGGGCCCTCCTATTAGGCTCCGCCAGTGGGGACTGTGCCAGCCAAACTTGTCGCCGTGCCAAGGTCATGTTGGACATGGCTCTGCCCTGCTCCCGCGTCATGTAGGCGAACGCCTGTAGTGCAGCATCCGAGAGGTCGAGGATTGCCTGGTCAACTTCAGCCGTCTGGAGAGACTGGGACAAGGCCAGCAGGACGTGGGACATCGAATTGCCAATGCGGGCCGCGCGCGCGGCCGCGTCATATCCCCGGCAAAGGTAGCCGTCCGTGATGCGGCACTGTGGCAGGGGGCAGCGGGCGTCCGGCCTCAGAGCGTCTTCTGGAGAGACGATCATGGCGGCCAGTGCCGGGTCGACCCCCGGCATGGCATCAAGGCCAAGTGCTGCGGCACCTTGCATGCTGGCCAACGCCCGGTCGTCAGAGGTCCTGTGCGCATAGCGTCTCGGGTCCGCCCAGCAACGTTGTAGTTCGTCCACGTAGGGGGCGGACGGGGGCACAACAAGACCCGCAGGGGTGGCGGGCAGTTGGAAAAACGCACTCCTGGAGGCCGGCTCCGCCGGCTCCGCCGCCGGGACATCAAGCCCCAACTGGGCCAGGGCCATCTTCAGGGCAGGTCTCACCACCGACCCCTGAGCTCTCACAGAGCTCCTCGTGGAGCTACGGCCAGAGACAGGGTCCTCGTCGCCTTCACCACCGGTGCTGGCCGACCGACCGTGCCACGCATCGACCACCGTCAGGCTCTCCGAAGCTCTGGTCGAGATGGCATCCTCATCATGGACTGGCTCCATCGGGGACAGCTCCGGCGGGACCGCCGGAAGTGCAGCCTCAGCAGCAGACGCCGCGGTGGCTGACGCCGTTGTAGTCGGAGCCTCAAGCCGCTGCTGGAGCAGGGCCTTGAGTTCCTCCAGCTCGGAGGCCATCTTGTCCATCCGCTGAGCGACCATGTCCACCTTGGCGACCTTCACCGGAGCCTGGAGGGAAGGCTCGTGTGTGCGTCGCTTCTGAGGGCCGCCATGCCAGGCAGGCTGCCGCGCTCTCTCCACCCGGGCAATCCTGTCTCTCCGGGTGGCCACACTCAGACACATGCAGTGCGTACAAGCCAGTTCAGTGAGTCCCTGTCGCAGGTGGTCGAGGCCAAGGCAGTCAGGACAGTGCTCGTGCCCGTCCTCGGGGTCGAGCGGGGCACGACAGTCCACACAGATCATGAACATAATTGCAGGAGTAGCCGCCGTAGGGGCGCAGACACCCACAGGCACTTGAAAGGTTGACTTTAGGGGCGAAACCACCCTCTGTAAACGACGAAGGGAGTCAGTAACTGCCGTAGAGGCGGAAACACCCTCGGTCAGAGACGGCAGTAAAACACAGGAAAACAGTACAAACTACCGTAGAGGCGGAAACACTCTCGGTCAGGGACTGCAGTAAACTCAGGAAATTAGCATAAACTGCCGTAGAGGCGAAAACACCCTCGGTCAGAGACTGCAGTAAAACTCAGGAAATTAGCATAAACTGCCGTAAAGGCGGAAGCACCCTCGGTCAGAGACTGCAGTAAAACTCAGGAAATTAGTATAAACTGCCGTAGAGGCGGAAACACCCTCGGTCAGAGACTGCAGTAAAACTCAGGAAAGTAACATAAACTGCCGTAGAGGCGGAAACACCCTCGGTCAGAGGCTGCAGTAAAACGCAGGCAAACAGTACACACTGCCGTAGAGGCGCAAACACCCTCGGTCAGAGACTGCCGTAAGACGCAGGAAAATATAGTATAAACTGCCGTGGAGGCGTACACACCCCCGGTCAGAAATACATAGAATGCCCAGTGAAATACCAGTGCGAAATTCTATTTGTCAAGAACAAAAGCGACACTGAAGGAGTGGAAACACGGTAAGGGATAGATGTCAAACTGTCGAGGAGGCGGAAACACCCCTGGACAGCAACAATGAATCAAAACGGAGCGGGAACACCCTCAGTATCAATAACTACCGTGGAGGAGGAAACACCCCCGGTCAGAAATAATCAGAAACAAATCACCGGCACGTAGGCGCAAACACCATTGGCCAGGAAAATCTTACTCTTCAAAAGTAGGGAGGCGACACTGGGAAGTCGCAGACAGCATCCAAAAAAAGGGCCAAACTTATGAAATAGGGAGCCGAGGGGCGAAAACACCCACAGTCCACAATACAGACAACGCGTAACAGTCGAAAGATAACAGCAGTGTAACACAAGAAAGTCATAAACAGAAAGCAGTACTAGCCGAAGCGGCGGAAACGCCACCGGCGTCCGTGGGTAGCCCACGGCGAAATCACCCACGGCCAAACAAACCCAGAATACGACTGTTACCGAGCGTGAAAATATAACACAAGGCGTTTTAAACACAAAATACAAACGATCGCTACAGGCTAACAGGCGAATGCACCCACACCAGAGCAGAACGCCGCATCACATTAGCTACAATGCTAACAATAGCGAGGCGCCGTCAGGTGTGAACACCTGCGAGACGCGCAGCTGGAAATCCTCCGTAGGGCGAAAGCAAGAAAACGCCCGCAGGCATCAGTACTTACCAATGTCGGAGGTCAAAATTGCATGCACGGTCTAAAGGAGGGCGAAAAACATCGCAGCTCCCTGCAAAAAACATAAGACCGGTAATCGGCACGCAAGCTCTCATCAAACCTGATATCGCACGAGAAGATGAAAAGCGAGGACTTCCGGGGCACGCATGCCTTAAGTTCCGGAGTAGGACGGAATGCGCATGCGCGTCACCCGGGTCACAAGTGACAATTTTGTTATTAACTCTCGACCTGCATGAGCATGCGATGAATCATTCAGTGCTAAAGCACCGCCTGGCGGTCAGTAGGAACGAAATAGAAGCGAAAAACACTTTTCCCCCTCAACATGGTTCCTGATGGAAAATAACATGATTTACAGCATGCACACAAACACAGAATAGTACATGTGTTTGTGTATGTTGTGGGTGTGTTTGATGGAGAAGGGGAATAGACCTATGCCCAGGGTGTGAGAAAGGGAAATGAAAAGATAGAAAGGAATTCACTTTCAATGTCTCTTTTAAAGTGTGTGTTGTGTTTGTTTGTTTGTGTATGTGTGTGTGTTTGTTTGTGTGCGTGCCCATGTGCCTGCGCGTCTGTGTTGCCTGTGTGTGTGTGTGTGTGTGTGTGTGTGTGTGTGTGTGTGTGTGTGTGTGTGTGTGTGTGTGTGTGTGTGTGTGTGTGTGTGTGCGTGTGTGTGCGTGTGTGTGCATGCGCGCGCTGCCTCTGTGTGCGCGCGCGTGTGTGTGTGTGTGTGTACTGCTCACTTTCTACAGTTATAGGCAGTCTGCATATATGGAGAAGGAGATGCCACTTGTATCCTTGAAGAGACTGTAGACCACCATCATTTTGGTTTTAAAAGACACATTATTGCTTCTTAAACATTGTTTGGGGCGCTGTATTATTTTCTCAATCATTATTGGTCCTCCCAAATAAACGTGTGTGTGTGTGTGTGTGTGTGTGTGTGTGTGTGTGTGTGTGTGTGTGTGTGTGTGTGTGTGTGTGTGTGTGTGTGTGTGTGTGTGTGTGTGTGTGTGTGTGTGTGTGTGTGTGTGTGTGTGTGTGTGTGTGTGTGTTGTGTAGGTGGCTGAGGGTCAGGAGATCTGTGTTATTGAAGCCATGAAGATGCAGAACAGCATGACTGCTGCCAAGACAGCCAAGGTCAGTACACACTGCTACACGCATCACTAACACACACACACTTACCACGCATGCACTTACCACGCACACACACTTACCGCACACGCACATACACACACACACATATACACGCACACTAGCCACCGCTACTCTTATCACTGACACACACTTGCCACACGCACACACTTTCCACACACACTTTCCACACACACTTTCCACACACACACACACACACACACACACACACACACACACACACACACACACACACACACACACACACACAGCCTCAGGCTCAGTAGCCACTGCTGTACTGACAAGTACAAACTCAATCCTCATACTCGTCTGTGAGGATGGCCCCACTTGGGATACACTAACCCTTTCTGTGTACGCGTGTGTGTTCAGGCATGTTAACTTATTTATGAGAACCCATCACAACACTTAACACTGAAATAGGCAAACCCATCACCACAGTGAGCACATCTTGCCTGGAGAGGAGAGTCACAACCCATCATGCTGTGTCTGTGTGCTCTCCTTTTGTTTGTCGGCTGAGGAAATGTATGCATAAAGATGTGTGTTCATGTAATATCACAAGGATTGCAAGGATTTTTATTTGTTACATTTTGAGAAATGCTATCAAAGCTGTAACGTGCAGTGAAACTACAGTTGTGCTAGCTAGGCACCTTTATTTTTTTTTCTGGGGATGAATATGACAGTCATTCACGTGCTATGGAAATGATGGAAAATACCAAACAGCGACATGAAAAGAACACACGAACACTCCGCCATGTGGTATTTACCACTGGGCAACTCATAGAACACTTAACGCCACTAAAAATGTGTCACAAAGTGGTTAGTCGTATGTTTGGCAATTTCAAGCATGCACACTAACAACGTCGTCAAGATAAACAGGAACACCTTCTATTTTTACTGTCTATGACAGTGTGTTGTAAACTTTTCTTTTCTGAAGAATGTACCATGTAAGCCTTGTACCGTGATTGTTTGTGTGTTTGATTGTTTAAATAAAAAGCTTAAATTACAATACGACAGCAAAAGGACTTGGAACACAACACCCTTGTAATTTCCAATTTCAAGTAGAAAGTATCATCTTTCCCATGACACGTGAATGAACCATTAATCTATACACTAACCTATTCCTGTGCACTTTGTATAGTGATCTTGGTGTCTTTTGAAAGTCGCTTTGGTTTTAAAGCGTCTGCCAAATGCAATTTAATGTAACAAAAAACTCCCTGCTAAACTTCCCAGGTGAAGAGTGTCCACTGCAAAGCTGGGGAGACAGTTGGAGAGGGCGACCTTCTGGTGGAGCTGGAGTAGGCCGGAGATGAAGAGCCTCCACCCAACTCAACACAACCAGCCACCCGCTCACCTCCACACCTCGGCGGCCAGTACTGCACAAGCTGTCCACCCCATCCGTCGACCTGCTGAGCCAGACACCAGACCCCCCATGCCACATGCTCAACAACTCAGCCCCCCACCCCCCAGAATGGTCCCTGTAGTGTAGCGTCTAGACGGAACATTCCCTTATTTTAGATTCTATTTGGGTTAAACCAGGGTAGTTGTTAGCTGTCTTTTTCTATTTGTTGTTTTTCTGCCCTCGTTCTATTTTCCTTTCCTACTGTATATCCTCATCGCAGCTCATCAGTCTGAAAGGTTTATTAGTTCACGTTACAGTACTCTACATAGGGAGCAAGATCGTATCGCTCACACGTTACATAGTGAACTACTGTACTGTATGTGGTGAACACGTGAACATCTCGGTCTTGGCACAAACTTCTTTTCTGTAGGATTTACCACTATGTGCTTCATCTATTACACTCACACTAACCTGCATTATCTATGTGCCTTCTTGGTTTTATCAACCTTTTTTAAAATCTGAGCTGGGACTTTACAATGATATAACAGTCCAGACACCAGCTTCCTTACACCGATGGACGTGATGGAACTACTTCCAAACTTCCAAATACCGTGAGTTATTGGGTCACTTGATCAACCAGGCCAGCATTCTTGGGGTTCCTCCCCCTTCAGACCAGGGTGAGGGGTGTGTCGAAGCCCCCTATGCCTTATAGTTAGGCTCAGTCTGCTGTTGGCCCCCGATGAGAACGTGATCTGTTCTGGTACATCATCTTGTATCTTTCAGCTTCAATCTCTGTCTATATCTTCTAAAATCTCACTTTTGGGTCATAGGAAATGAAATCATGATCTTCTAGGATTTGATAGAGTAGAATGTTTGGAATAGAATGTATCAATAGTAGCTTGAGTTCTGTTTTCTTTTTTCCTTTGTTTTTGTTTTGTTTTCGTGTGTGACAAAACTGTGCAGTCTCACTGAGATGTTTTCCCTCCCATTCCCTCCCCACCCCATCCCGTCAAAAACAAAACAGAGCCAAAAGGTGCAGCAGTGTACAGAGGCAGCCAAGACAAACAAGAGTGAAACTATTATTCCCTAGGCACTCACAATGTAGCAGGGGTAACGAGGGAGGATGTCTAGTTGTAGACACCTGTGCGTGTGCGTGTGCTTCTGTGTGTGTATGTGTCTGTGTGTGTGTGTGCAAGATCGAGCGCGACTCTTTGTGTGTTAACATCCCGTTGCTGATGTATTTGTGGAGGACTGATGGAGGTCGCTGGCTGCACAGAGTGCGTTGGCGAGAGCTGGATATCCGTTACGCTAGGCAGAAGGTTGCTCCCGCTAATGTATTGCCCTCTGCAGCACTCCAGGCCAGCGAACGCTGACCCCTTTATCACCTTCAACCTTCACCTTTGACCCCTAGCGCTCGGGCTGCCCTGCACTATAGTCGCTCTAACCTAAGCCCTCGTTCTGGTTTTCCCGATCTGTTTGTAAATGGTTTTTCTGAGAAAAGGTTTTTGTAATAAATATTCTAAAAGGGGAATAAAGAGTTTCCACCTGAACAAGTGCATTAAAGAAATGTGATCTTTTACATGGTGTTTGGTCCGTTTTTCATGTTTGATGTGGTCTTGTTTTTGTTGGGTTTTTTTTGCACAGATGGTACCAGACCGATGTAGTGTGAGTGGGTGAAGTGATGTTTCAGAACAGGAGTTGGTTTAGTGTGTCCTGCCATTGATTCCAGCAGGGAAGCCGGCAGGGAGGGGCAGAGGGGTCACTTGTCCCTGGCACAGAGAGAGGGAGAGGGGGCCCAGAATTGGATCCTCATTACATTGTATGTATTGTGTTAAGGGCTCTTTCAGATGTCTTTGTCCTGGGCCCAGCCAAAGCTGTCAGCGGTCCTGGATTCCAATCCGTGTGGTCTAATAGGTCCTGAAGGCATGCCACTATAATGGGCTGAGGCAGACATCCCACATTCACAGACTAAAAGACCTGCCATTTGATGTTCATATTCACTCTTGTTTGTTCCAGCCAATTCACTGACCCATATGATCCCTATAGCTAGATGTTAGTGAAATGTATTGCTTTGAGAAAACAGTCAGCCAAAAGGAATATGTTGCAGGACCTTGACTATCCCAAGCTAGTTTGTCTGCCACAGAGGGACATTTTATAATTTACAGCTTTAGGGATATGCTATGATGACCGCTAGGCTACAGTTTGCTGTAGGCCTTCATGGAACAGTCTGTGACAAAATTATACAAGTATGGATGACTCAAACCAAAAATGAAGGATAATATGTGACTGTTAACTGTGGAGAGCACCATTAGCAAGATTTAAAAATCCACTCGTATGGCAGACTTATTTTTCAGGTCAAGTCTGCAATTATTGACCCTAACCCTAACCCTACCCCCCCCAGGCAGCAGCCATATCTAGCCTGTGAGTCAATCCAACCCTGTTCAACACATAATAACATGGTCGTGGTTCGAAGAGACATAGTCATGAAGCCAATCCATGTTTATTTTAAATACTGTTTTAAATGCTGCTTTTAGAAATAATTAGCTCCGCATGAATCATGTTTGAAAATAAGATTTTTTTTTGCTTGCTAATGTACGTTAACAATGTCTCCAGTCCAGAGGTCAAACACTTCACTGCTTTTCAGTCTGATTGCAAAACTCCTCGCCTCACTTGGCTCTGGCTATACACTGTACTGTAGGCCTACATTTTAATTAATGGAGGTGCACTTGGCAAACAATAAGGCTGAATACTTCTCGCTTGCTCGAAGTTGCTATGCATTGTTATCACACATTTAGATTGGGACGGTCGGAGTGCTGCCTTAGCGCCAGAGTCATTATTAACCTGGAAGAACAAGAGGCTTCATAGACTGGTAATTGTTGTGGAAAAAAATGTGTGAATGGATTATATGCTTGCATGTCTCACAGCTCTTTGAAAGTCAAAAGCCAGCCATGATTAAATTTAATTAGTACGGTCTTTAGTAGTGGTCTGAAATTAAAATGGAAGCTCCCCGACAACCAAACGCTGCACAGCATTTTGGCAGCTCTGTCAACTGCTGTTACTCCTGCTGAGAAAACATGGACTGATGCAACAGTCTGCCTCCATCCATCATCGAGCTAAAAACCAAGGCGGAATTAATCAATACAACATTTCATCATCAACTCATTTTAATGTAGCAACATCTTTTTTTTAATAACATTTATGCACATATTTTACAAAAGAGGAGGAAGAAAAAACAAAAAACGAGTCCCCAAAAAGAGAGTTCTTGTCCCAGCACTGACGGCCACAAGAGACTGTCACGTTTCTCAGGGGTTGTCATCATGTCTATGGTAACACAGAGTCGAGAAGAAGAGAAACCACTTTTCAAAGGCCACTATGACCATGGTCCTCCCTTGAACAATTTGACGACACCCAGCAGATAGAGTTAAAATGAAATCACCATACTGTCTTTGGCCTACACATTTGCTTTTTCTTTTTTCTTTTTCATTCAAAGACAATTCAACCACAGATGACAATAAAACAGAGAGATTTCCTCTTTCATTGGTCTGTTGTTGCGTTGGATAGGTTATTCTTTTGTTTTTTTTTTCTTCTGAGGAGAGGTACATGCCTGGGATTGTGTGCATGAGTTGTATGCTTTGTTGAAACTCGATTGCAACCCTATTACACTTGGAACCCTGAGAAGACCAGAGCTTACAGATGAAGATGTGAAGACCTCTTGGTGTGTGTGTGTGTGTGTGTGCGTGCGTGCGTGTGTGTGAACCTGTATTCTCTTGACGATTTGTGCTTGGACTGCTGATGGCGATAGAGCATTGGCCTACTGAAATAACTGTGACAACAGTTGTCAATCACTATGGCAGGATGAGGATCGAGACGTTTCTACCTCGGCGCTCTCTTGAAGATCGGTGCTACTCAATTTCCCCCATCACAACCCCCAACATCTCTAGACTACAAAAAGCTCGCCTTTTCGCTCTCCTTCAGTTCACACACCTATGTCAAACAAAAAAATAATAAAAAATATCCGGTCCGTAGAGCTAAGTTTAAAAATCTATCTCCCCCATGTCCAGTCTTGTCATTGTATCCCCCACCATGCTTGGCAGATTTTCAAAGATGATACAAGTCTCTGTGTGGCCTGGAAACAACAGCATTGAGTTTGATCTGAAATTCCTCTTTTTTTTTAAATTCGTCTTTTTGCATTTATGTAAAAAAAAAAAAACCTGCTCTTCATATAAAGGGCAGAGAGCGCCACCAGGCAGGCGAGAGAGGAGAGAGGAAGGGAGGGGGGAGCTGGATTGTGGATTGGATCCTCTTGAGACGCATTGGTGGGTAAGGCCTCCGCTGCTGCTGCTGCTGCTGCTGCTGCTGTTGGTATCTCCCATAGATATGAACACTAGATGCCAGGGGTGCGTTTCTCGAAAGCGTAGTTGCAACTTACAGCCAATGGGAAATTGCATTAAAAACAACAAAGTAGCTAATGTAGTTAGCAACTATGGTTTTAAGAAATGCACCCCTGGTTGCCTAGCCACTCCTTTGTATTGGAACAAATGGCTTGCCGCCATGTTTATCCAGTACAACGCCAAGTGTAAGTGTAAGTGATGGTATGAATCATAAGATACCGACAAGACGGCGACGGCATGGTTGGGCCACGGCAAAAGGCTAAACATGGAGTCTAGTGTTCATATCTACGTATGGGTGGGTCCAATGACTGTCTATTAGAATGGACACCAACGTCACATTCTAATCAGTTGGGCAATTTTGAAGCATTTTCAACTGTCAATTTGACAAGAAACAAAAAACAAAACAAAACAGATTTCCTGTTTGGAAATACGAATCTGAAATATGCACTCAGTATCAGGACAGAGCAAGATATCGAGTACGAGCATTCATCTCTGATTTGCTTTTCAAACCAGGAAATCTGTTTTTTTTTTGGTCGCAAAATCGACAGTTGAAAAAAAAAATGCTTCAAATCTGTTTAACTGGTCCTTGTCCATACAACATGTGCAGTCATCAGCATTAGCTCTCTGCCTCCTCAGACCGTAGTGACCCTCATCACCACCTCACGGTTGGCCGGGTCCCTAGGGGGCGACTGGGCCAGGGCCTGTGTCTGGGCCTCTGCCTGGGCCTCTGCCTGGGGCTGCTGCTGGGGCTGCTGCTGCTGCTGGGTGCGGGACTCCGCGGGCTGCCTCAGCAGACTCAGCCTCTGGAGGATACTGTACGCGCAGTGGTTGCTGCTGGGCTGCTCCGTGTCCGCCTCGGGCTCTGGCCCGCTGATGGGCACCGCCGTGGTGGCCGTGGGGGTGGCGGTGGCCGCCAGGATGATGGAGGAAAGGGACGGGGAGCGCTCGGCCAGGTCGGAGCCCAGGCCCAGGCCGTTGAGGGCCCCCGCTGCTGTGCCGGCGCTGCGGAGCCCCCCCGGGAAGGCGGCCAGGCTGCGGAGGCTGGCAGCGCCGCCTTTCTGGTGGTCGTCGATGTCCTTCATCTTGTCGTAGTTGAGCACCTTCCACTGCTGGTTGACGGCCTGCCAGCGGTTGAAGATGCGGAACACGGACGGGCCCTCGTGGATGATCAGCGCTGCGGAGACAGCAGAGGGGAGATAACATTACAACAACTATCACAGATACACACACACACACACACAAACACACACACACACACACAGATGGGCCCTCGTGATCAGCGCTGTGGAGAGAGCAGAGGGGAGAGAACATTACAACAACTATCACAGATATGCACAGACACACTCACATACACACACGCACACGCACACACACACACACACACACACACACACACACACACACACACACACACACACACACACACACACACACACACACACACACACACACACACACACACACACACACACACACACACACACAATAATAACAATAATCAGAACTGTGAGAAAAAGTACTCTCTCACATACAGACACACACAAGCAAATACAGTCAACCTGACGATGCCTCCGTGGGAGATCAGAGGGGTGGTGACTGGAGAGAAAGACTGGAGGTACACCAGTCACACACAGACAAAGAAATACACTGACACACACACACACACACAGTACACCCTGGTGGAGGATGTGAGAGAGAAAGTGACGGGAAAGAGAAGATTATGGTATTCAGACAGACAGACAGACAAATGCACACACACACACACACACACACACACACACACACACACACACACACACACACACACACACACACACACACACACACACACACACACACACACACACACACACACACACACACACACACACACACACACACACACACACACACTTGCCCTTGTGGCTGTCTATGCTGTCAACGCAGAGCTGTTCTGCACATCCTCTGTAAGCATGTGAGTGTGACTGTGCGCGATACAAAAAGATAAAGGGAGAGCGTTACATGAGAAATTACGCTGGTGCGTGTTTGAGAGAGAGAGGAGGAGAGGGGACAGATTGTGAAATTGCATGGGTGTTTGCACGTGTGTGTGTGTGTGTGTGTGTGTGTGTGTGTGTGTGTGTGTGTGTGTGTGTGTGTGTGTGTGTGTGTGTGTGTGTGTGTGTGTGTGTGTGTGTGTGTGTGTGTGTGCGTGCGCGCGTCTGTGTGTGTGTGAATCTTCAGTCTACATGCAATCCTCCGCTCTCCACTCCCCAATCTGTCGCCCTAATGGAGAGGAGCCTTCTGCTCTATTTTTGGTGGCTGCGTCTCCATCTCCGCTGCCAATGAAACTAATTCAATTCCAACCTGTGCTGGAGGTTTGCAAACTCAACTGATGGTGGGGAAAGGAGGTTTGCAGGCAAACACAAGCTTGGCACTGCTGAAACTATCTGTACTGTAGAGATTGCAAGAGGTAAGGAGTTGAATTAGGACTGTCCTAATAAGCTCTGAGTGATTTGGTGTCCACAAAGGTGTGCCATATAGTGTGCATGGGCATAAGCAGAGTTTGGCTTGTGCATTTTGGGGGGGGCGCAAAAATATAATAGGAATAATATTATATCACAAAAATATAATAGGATTCAAACTAGCATGTCTTTTGTCATTTTTAGCATTTGAAATATCAGTACGTTTAAATTATAACATTTAAACTACACCCATGTGTATGGGTCTGTGAACTTTCGGTGTATTTTGATTAATTAACATTAATGTGTATGGGTGGGTTTATTTATGTGCGTGGAGAGTACCTACGTCTTTATGTGTGACCCAATAAGTGAGTTTTGTATGCGTGGGTGCAAGTTTAAGTCTACACAGGCGTGTGTGGTTGAAATGAGAAGTGAGGGTTGAGCAGTTTGTACAAATTGAGGAAATGTAGTTTCAAAGTGAGAGGTCCGCACACTTAAAATCCTTTTTGCTCAAAGTGTGCGGACCTCTGACTTTGAAACTACAGTCAGCCTTTGTCCTGCACCTTTTCCTGGGATGTGCACAACCTTCACCTTCAACAAAAAATTGAGGAAATGGCATACAGTGAATGGTGAATGTTCGTGGCCAATCAGCTGAAGTGTGTCGTGACTCCTCGTGTCAGGTCCCAGCCCTCTGTGTAAAAATGTGTCACGGCCTGGATGCCACCGCAGGGGCCGGGACGAGAGGGCCACCACCCTGTACTCTGCCGATAAGATTCCTGAGGTGCAGAGAGGGGAGTTCAGTTTTGGCAGGAGAATACTGAATGACTCTTGGGGTGAATTGCAGAGGGGAGGTTTGGCAGACTGAGGCATGCAGATGTGAGTGAGGTCTATGGTTTTTTTTAGCCTAGCCTGGCTTTCAGGGGTGTTGGCCAGTTCCCATCCTGGTTCTGAATGATGGGAAGTGGGATGGAAAAGGTGTGTGTGTGTGTGTGTGTGTGTGTGTGTGTGTGTGTGTGTGTGTGTGTGTGTGTGTGTGTGTGTGTGTGTGTGTGTGTGTGTGTGTGTGTGTGTGTGTGTGTGTGTGTGTGTGTGTGTGTGTGTGTGCACATGTACGCGTGCGCGCATGCATACACTGCGTGCGTGTGTGTGTTCAGCATTTTCATGCAGATATCTCTCTCTCTAACTCTCACTCTCTCTCTCATTCTCACCCTCTCACTCTCACCCTCTCACTCTCACTCTCACCCTCTCTCTCTCTCTCTCCCCCCCCCCCCCCTCTCTCTCTCTCTCCACTCCCCACAAAGTCTGATCCAACTGTGGAGGCAACTGGATGTAAATCCCCAAAGCTGCTTCCGATTTTTCACATTCTGGAGACGTGCCCAAGGAGCCCAATGTTTTCTTCTCAGCCCCTTTCCCTTTTCCCCCATCTCCTCTTAGCCCTGACTCCCCGAAAATATAATTAGGGATTTTTCCTCCTCCATCTGTACTGTATTTCCTCCATCTCTCGGTCTGTCTGTCTGTCTGTCTGTTTCTGTGTGTCTCTGTCTCTCTCTCCCTCTCTCTCTTATTCCCTCTCACCCCCACCGCTCACTCTCTTTCTCTCCCTCCTTTTCTTTGACTCTGCCTCTCTCTCTCTCTCTCTCTCTCTCTCTCTCTCTCTCTCTCTCTCTCTCTCTCTATCAGTCCTCCTTCTGCTTCTGCTTCTCCTCCTCCACTCCTCTTTCCCTCTTTTGCTCCAGGCATCTCTGCCAGCTGCATGGGAGGAGAGAGAGAGAGAGAGAGAGAGAGAGAGAGAGAGAGAGAGAGAGAGAGAGAGAATTTGTGAGAGAAAGACCATGAAGAGTGGGAGTGAGAGGAAATGAGAGAGAGAGAGAGAGAGAGAGAGAGAGAAAGAGAGAGCATGAAGGGTGGGAGTGAGAGGGAATGAGATAGTGAGAGAGAGAGAGAGAGAGAGAGAGAGAGAGAGAGAGAGAGAGAGAGAGAGAGAGAGAGAGAGTGAGAGAGAGAGAAAAGAGTGTGGTTCTTTCCCAGCCCTTGGCGACCCAAACTCGCTGCATCAGCAGCTCACCTGCCTGCTCTTTTATTTCTTTTCTCTTTTTTCCCTTCTTTAATCCCCGTTCTCTCTCTACTCCCCAGGGGCGCTGGGTATTACTGTCTTCCAGCCTAATTATAATGTCTAAGTCTTCACGTCCCCAAGACCAGCCAGCCAGCCAGCCAGCCAGCCAGCCAGCCTCAGCACCCAGGTGTGGAGAGGGACGATGGGATGGATTGGTGTTCATGACCCTTGTGGTGTGTGTGTGTCCATGTGAGAGAGAGAGAGAGGGAGAGAGAGAGAGAGAGAGAGAGAGAGAGACAGACAGAAGAGTGAGAGAGGTAGATAGGGAGACTGAGTGTGTGAGAGAGAGAGAGAGAGAGAGAGAGAGAGAGAGAGAGAGAGAGAGAGAGAGAGAGAGAGAGAGAGAGAGAGAGAGAGAGAGAGAGAGAACCATCACAAAAAAATCACCCATTTCAATGCTGCTTTTCAGCATAAACAATCTGCTTACTGCCCTGACAGAACTACTAATCCCATGCATCCAAACTATAAAATGCTTGGAAAGGAATATGCAATTATAGCATCTCTAACACTGAGGATGTACTTTGTGTGATTCTCCTCATGGCCACAGGGGGAGTGTTTATCAGGTACCGTCCCAAGCTTCATGTTACGCAACACTAACATAGCAATGTGAACCCAAATAACACTGGCCCATTTTTTTTTCATGGGCAGCCCAGGCTTCAGACTGTCTGCATTAAATGTAGCTCACGCTCCGTCTCCCTCTAAAAACTCGGCCGACAAAGGGCCATCCACTTGAAAAAACAAAAAAAAAGAAAAGAAAAGAAAAGGGAGCCCCGCTGACTGGCATGGCAAGCCGCCAATCACACTGTTCCATTTTTACCATCAGGACAAATGGGGAAAAAAAGGGGCTGCACTGATACACTGTTGCTATGTTACTTGCTAAACATAGCGGACTAGGAGAAAAAAAGAAATATTATTATTCACCCACATTAGATACTATTCATGTGGGTCCTCTATTCCAAAACGAGTAGCAATCCACCCCCACTCCCAGCACAGTTGGGCTGAAAACAGTGTTTTGTGTGCTCCAGTCACCTCTGGCCGGACCAGCTTGAGTACAGTACTTGGTTTATGATCAGCCTCATTCCCCCTTTGTGTGAGGACAGGGTTGCTGATGGCTTTGGCTGGGGCCCGCGCCACAGTCATCTGAAAGTAGCCTGATTTTCATAGACTTTCAAATCTCTTCGAGACTTGGTCTGAACAAGAGCATAACAAATAAGATTTCCCAAACGGCATGGTTGACCCACCTCCCTTTGTTTGCTATTGGTTGTTTGCTTCACGACAAAGTGGGAGGAGTTACCGATTTTTCTGGAGCGAATATTTGTATTGCTCCTGGCCTGACTAGAAGCAATGCTGAAGGTGTTGCGTCACGAGGAGGGCGTGGCCTGGCTAGGGGCCCGGGCCACAGTCATCTGAAAGCCCCCTCCACCCAGCACATGCAATAAATGAGGAGCCGGTTCACCTGGGCAAATGACCCCTTTGTCCCCCTTGCTGGCTTTGTGAGAACCATCTAATCCACAAGGCCACAAGACAGACAGATTGCAGTCATACGTTAACAGGATGCACCTGCAAACACTCCAGAACAGATCTTCACTTTGCTCCCATCAACATGACCTACCGTGACTCATCTTGGTCTGCCTATCTTTCATCCTTGACAAAAGGGCCTATTGGAGTGAGGGATTGGCTTTGGTAGATGGGTACCTCATACTATACTTCATATTGTTCAGCACGTCTGGCCTTGTTCTATTGAGAAATGTTTTCCTCCTGGCAGGTGCAGACTCTGCTGGAGTTTACGGTTGGCTTGGCCTTTAACCAGTCAGTAATGTCTGGTCATGAAGATGTGTGTAATTACCCAGACATAAGGCAGATGTGTGGGTTTTTGTGTGTGTCTTTTTTGTCTTTTATTAGTTTATTTATCATAGGACAGTGAAGGATTAGACAGGAAGTGAGTGGGGGAGAGAGAGATGGGGAAGGTTCGACAAAGGACCCGGTCCGGAATCGAACCCGGGTCGCCGGCGTAGCAGCCCAGTGCCCTGCTGTTAGAGCCGGACCAGATGTGTTATGATCATATAATATAATATAGGCCTATTACTTAATATTCAAATGGAGTCA
>NC_085868.1:28317700-28320200 GCF_034702125.1 Engraulis encrasicolus
CAGAGGCGGTGGAGGAACTCCAGGTACCGGAGTGTCCAACGCGCGCAGCAGCAACACCAGAGGTCGGCGGAGACCGCAGCGGGCTGAGGGGTGGCCCATCGTTTCGTCTCCACGCCTGGAGGGGTGGCGGGAGCTTGTCTCTCCACTCAGGTACCCTGGTGTCGAGACTGGAGAAGGGGAAGGGTATGTGAGAAGGTAGTCTAACCCTTCTCACTGGTTTTAATGACTTACACAAAGTTGACGCTTGTTGGATGAACTTCATAGACTGAACAGACACACACGCACACATACACTCGCACACGGATCTCGAAAGTTGCAACACATGCGGGGCTCGCGGCCGAGAACTTCGCATGATGAACTTTGTTCCGTCAGTCATGTCTGCATCGCGGAATGCGCACCGTGGGGGCAGCGTTCCATCAGTGACTTGTGGGGGGGAGACTGTGTTGAACGTGTGTATTTGAATGTGTAAACTGTTTTGATGATGTGGTCAACTTATTCATATATCACGGGGATTTGGGAATGTGTAATATGTGCGCAGGGCAATTGTCTTTTGTTTTTGTGTTTGTGATTTTTGTAAACCGGCAGCAGAGTAGGCTATTACGGTAAGAGCAGTGTAGGCAGCAATTGTGAAGCTGTGTAGCTATTGGATAATTGAATGTAATTAGTGAATTAGCCCAAGAGAAGGGTGTGTTTAAAATGTCCGTGTCCGAGATTTTAGAATCAGAGACAGACAGGTGCGCGAACAAGGAGCAGCTGAAGACCAGAAGGTAGCTGGCTCTGCGCAGTCTTAGTTTGTTAAAATGTAGCTAGATGCTGCTGATGTATCAGAGTAAGTTAGAAACGCTGCCGTGTCCTGTTAAAACGTGTTCATTGTGCCCTCGTGCATATTTGTTTTGGTGTCAGAAGTAAATAAACAGAGCTCGAATATTTTTCTAAGCCTTGGTCGCCGTGAAGTTCCTATCCTTCCATCTGCACTCCAGCCGCAAAGTTTCATCTTGACGATGGCAAAGCAAGCGCTTTTCCACAGTAACCATTGAACACCTATTCTAAATACTAAAACGTGAGGATATTAGGACACAGAAGACGTCGCCAAATCAGCTGGGAACTGTAACCGGTTGGTAATTTCTCTTTTTTTCTCACCGTTCAAACACTAAAACGACTGGCTCGGCTTGGAGATCATTTCTATTAATAGGCTTGTCCGTGTCTCTTGTCGTTTTCCCGTTTTTGGCGATTTTGTGCAAGTTTGGGTCCCCATTGAAAACAATGGTAGAACCTTCATGAACCAAGGTTCCGCCACTCTAGAGATTAGAGTGTGGGAGGCTTTTTCGGTCATAAAACATCAACACTTTCACCTAGAAGTTTAGTTGACGTGTTGTTAGCGAGCTCTATGGGATGTCTCCAAATTGTCAAAGTTTCATCTCCCAACTCTCAATACTTTTTAAATGGCAGGTGTTTTAAAAACGACAGGGCTGGGTCTATGGAGGTTTCCAGTCTTCCCAAAAGTGCCTTTTTCAAGAGATCAGCGCATGTCCCACAAGAGGTCCATTTGTGCCTGAACCGTTTAACCTATAAACTTCATTCAAAGACTGTTAGAGAGATCACATACATGACTCCGATCTGTGCGCAGGACACGTGCCAACTCCTTTTAGTTTTTTTACAACGATTGTGTAAAGACAAAAAACTCATTCTCATTCTGCCCTCTGCTTAGAGCACAATACTAACTGCCATACAGTCAATCAGAACAGGTGCTGCCAATACAGGGTTCCATCTCAACTGTCACTTTCTCTCAACATTCTATTCTTAACGAGCAGCTGCGCAACCATTCTAGAAGTCTATTGTTCAGCTCTTCAATGCAATGTGATATAGTCTTGCTGGACTGTGCATGACAGCCAGCTGCTTGGCTCAATGGGAATGCTGCTGGATTAGAGATATGGAGGTTGAGAGTTCGAACCCCACCCGAAGCCATGTTGATTTTCAAAATTATATCATATGCAGTGTTCCTTAGCCAACTTCAAATATCATGTATTGTATGTCATTTAATATCAATGGCAAATGTGCTGGATTAGAGATATGGAGGTTGAGAGTTCGAATCCCACTTGAAGCCATGTTGATTTTCAAAATTATATCATATGCAGTGTTCCTTAGCCAACTTCAAATACCATGTATGTCATTTAGTATCAATGGCAAATGTGCTGGATTACAGATATGGAGGTTGAGAGTTCGAACCCCACCCGAAGCCATGTTGATTTTCAAAATTATATCATATGCAGTGTTCCTTGGCCAACTTAAAATGCTATGTATGTCATTTAGTATCAATGGCAAATGTGCTGGATTAAAGATATGGAGGTTGAGAGTTCGAACCCCAGTCGAAGCCATGTTGATTTTCACAATTATATCATATGCAGTGTTCCTTAGCCAACTTCAAATATCATGTATTGTATGTCATTTAATATCAATGGCAAAGGGGCTGGATTACAGATATGGAGGTTGTGAGTTCGAA
>NC_085868.1:28327700-28337700 GCF_034702125.1 Engraulis encrasicolus
TCAACGCCGGTGTGTGAGGTTGTATTGAAAACAATGGAAACCAACATTGGCAGAGCAGTGCGCCACACTTTGCCGGAACCGGTGTGCGGAGGCCCTTAACATATCCAGTGTCACCCCAGCATTACACATTTTATTCCATTATATTGTGTAACATTGTTTGTATTACCCGTATTTTTTTGGACTATATGTCGCTCCGGAGTTTAAGTCGCAACGGCCCAAAAATGCATTTTGAAGATGAAAAAAACATATATACGTCGCACCGGACTAATCGTCGCACATTTTTGAAAGGTTTTTCTATCCATGGAATCTATGTTGTGATAACTGGCGCATGGTAAGCTGCTGCTCAAAGACGGCATTGTTTTAAACCAGCATCTGAAGCAGTGGCAACGCATTCAGAGGTGGTGGTAGCCTAATGCACCAACTAAGATGGTTTGCCAACCGCCATAAAACCACAAAAAGAAAAAGAGGAAGAAACAGTGATAACGCGCCATGTTGCCTTGTAGTCAGAACAACATTCAATTTTCGGCTTTATTTTGCGTTTGGACCGTGGGAGGGTTCGAGGCAACTTGTTCCGTCTCCAGAGCACGCCTTTCTTTACCCCCTTTTCTGAGACTTCAGCCCATGACGGTATCAAAGGTGAGGGGGATTTCATCCATGTTGTGTAGCCTATGGTAGTGTCACGTTGTGCTCGTTTGTCAGAAACTCGCGGAAATGACCGATTTTCACCTGGAAGTCGGCTGACTGTCTTTAATAACACAGACGCTCGTTCTCGGATAGAGAGGAGATTGCGTTGCATAGCGCAAATAAATCCACGAGAGGGGATTGCATTGCATAACGCGATACATCCACGAGCTCCCTGACTTCCGCAAAAGTCCTATTCATTTCTTTGGCAATGTCATGGAGCCCGTAACAAGACCGTTGACTCGCAGCGCGCGCGTTGTTCGAGAACACATTTGTCCTGTATTCATCAGCACATTTTCCTCCGCTTTTCTCCAGTCCCCAAACAGTTTTCCATTGCATCCAAACTTTCGTTCAGCTGCCCTATTGCCATTTTCGGCTGCATATTTAATTACTTTCAGCTTGAACTCAGCAGTAGGCTATATTAACTTCTTTTGGGTGGTAGGCTATATTTCTATTCAGTCGTCATTGTAAATGCTATTTTTTGTTGTGGTAGCCTAAGTTGTAACATTTTTTCTATCAGTGGTATTAAGCAACACAACATAGGCCTAGTTGCGCACATAGTGCTCTCCCGTGGAGAAAAAAAAACATATATATGTCGCACCAGAGTATATGTCGCATGTCCAGCCAAACCATGAAAAAAAAGTGTGACTTGTAGTCCGAAAAATACGGTATGTACATTACACTTACATTACACCATGCACTTTTATCTTTTATCTGAAGAGACTTCCAAAAGAGGCCATACGTAGATCAAGAAACAGATAGCCGGCACACAGAAACCCTGCTTCAGGCAGGCCCCATACATTAGACCACACTACACAGACAATGATTATGCGCATCAATGGAGCACACAATGAGATTATGTAGGCTTAGACACACACACACACACACACACACACACACACACACACACACACACACACACACACACACACACACACACACACACACACACACACACACACACACACACACACACATTCACAGGCAACAGATTACTGCAGTAGCCAGACCGAGTTACTACAAAGCACCTGTTGGCCTCCTAACACAGTTCTCCTAAGGGGTCTGACACACCAAGGCGGTAAAGCGGCGCGGAACGGCCGCGTTTTTTTACCGGCGTCAGTGAAAATACATTGAAACCTATCTGTCCTTACACACCAACCGGCGGTAGTCGGGCGTCAGCGGCGCGGGAGCCGGCTCCGCGCCGCGCTGGATTTGGAAAATAGAACTCGAGCGTATTTTTCACGCCGGCGACCGGCGGTGTCTCATTCAAATGAATGGCAAAGTAGCATGCTAGCTTTGGCTGTGGGGAGGGTTTTGAATGGGACTGGCCGCGCACGCCGACGCTGTCAGTGTGCAAGGCAGAGAAAAGCACGCCGGCCAAAACTAAGCAGAAAGACCGCGTCCGCCCTGCGACCGTTCCGTTCCGCCTTGGTATGTTTTGGCCCTAACACTGTTGAACTGTTGAACTGAACTGAACTGGACTGAACCCATTTGGGATTGCTAGTCACCCTTATGCCTTGTTCAGACCAGGAGCGGAGCGACGGAAGTCATTATTTCTCTTTGGAGGGCACGCGACCAGCGATACCAGAGCGAATTCACCTGGGGCGAAGATTCCTGAGCGACCAGGGCGAATTTTAACGATTAAAGTCAAGCTTATCTTATGGTAATGAGCTATGACGCGGTTCGACGAAAACCAATTGGAATCTTCATATCAATGAATGTCCCAGGCTGTCAAGCCAGAGCCGTTATGTGATAAGCTAAATCAAACATGTCAATGCCGCATCCAGAGTGAAATCAGCAAATACAGCAAATTCAAGGCGAAACTTCCTCTGCAACCACCGCTACCAGGCAGCATAGTTCGCTCCTGGTCTGAACACAGGATTTGCCTGTTGACTAGCTAGCTTCTGTTTAGCAGTGGCACCCATGGATCTCTTCTCTGATGATTATCGCAGAACGTCTGATAGACCATTTTGTCACAGGGGAGGCTAGACTGAATGGGGTGTTGATGCATTAAGTAATTACCTCAACAGCCATAAGTATAGGCCTAGATAAAGAATACCATACGGTATTCCATGAAAGAACTCAGTCCAGCCCAACTTGGGGTCTTCAAACAATCTCACTAGACTAGGCTCATATAGAAACCATCAGTGATTCAAAAAACAAATTCCACTCCGGCCGAAAACTTTGATGCATAGGTGTGCACCGATAGGGAGGGGACGAGGTGGTGCTAAAGCACCTGCCCCTTTGCCCTATTAGACAAAAAAAATGCCGTTTAGAGTGATTTTGGCAGGTTATATTTCCACAATATACTGTGGTCCATGTTCACATCAAGTCAAGTTGGTTTTATTGTCAATTTCTTTAAATGCACTGGTCATACAAAGAATTTGAAATTACATTTCTTGCTTTCCCATGCAGACATAGACTAATCTAGGTAAGGACATAGACAGTATAGACATAGACAGTACTCATACATGGACATAAGACAGTATGGACATAGACAGTGCTCATACAGACATTTAAAGTGCAAGACTGGACAACAGAAGACTTGTAGAGAACATACATTAAGAGGAGATATTTGTTGTGCTTTTTCTAAAAGTCCTATATAGCGTTTCATGATCAAAAATGCTGATTACGGTATGTAATAATCATGTCCCAATATAAAAAAGTAGGATATTATTGTTTGCATCATTTTATCCACTAATAATTATTATCATTTATAATCACACACTTCTATAATATAGACTCTACAGCCTAGTAAGGCTGCCGGAAGTTGCCCATCGCCTGCCCTCAAGCACCTGCCCCCCAAAGTGCAGGCCACTGCTCTGATGTACAGTACGGTGTTGATCATTGGTCAAGCTACCTAGCAACATTAACTGCCCGTTGGCCATAAATCACGTGGTCACGTGTGCAGTTAGCTCCAGACGACCGTATTCAGGAGCAGATCCCATTAGACACACTTAAAAAGCCTTGAGAAATAAAAGTCCAGACTAAAGGCCAAACAATAGTAATTATCAGAGGCAAAATGGGGATACTGCCCACACACACACACACACACACACACACACACACACACACACACACACACACACACACACACACACACACACACACACACACACACACACACACACACACACACACACAGCTAGTCCAATGCCGATGATAAGAAGTGATTACAGGAGAGCATCTGGTCCAAGCACTACAGTCTGCCAGCTAATCTTGACCAGCTCTTGGAGGGGGGCCAGTGAGGGCTACTACAGGCACTATGCTGCCACTGCAGCGTGAGATGCCTTCACATCCCTGCATCCATTCACAGCTTAGAGCAGGGGTCCCCAAACTTTTTTCTCTGGGGACCACATTATCGTCCCTGACTGTGATCAGGGGCCGGGATCAATCATGTGGGCTTTATACTAGGCCACTGCCTGTTATAACCATAATTTCTAGCACAAAATAGTTCATCATTATAAGTGATTTACAAAAGAAGTGAGTACTTCACATGTTTTTCAATACAAAATACCACAGGTATTCCTTTTAAATTCTAATACCCATGTAAAAATACCAAGAAAAGGTTAGAAAATTATGGTGATTGACAGTTTACGAGTGATACAATAGAAATGGTAGGCCTGTTTATATTACAGTGAGATGAGAAACTATCAAGACAAGATAGGATTGCTTCATTGGGGCAGTTTAAATGGTGAAGTGCAGAGAGGTGGAGGGCCGGTCAAAGGGGCGTGGCGGGCCGCATCTGGCCCCCGGGCCTTAGTTTGGGGACCCATGGCTTAGACACACACACACACACACACACACACACACACACACACACACACACACACACACACGGGGTACAGTCTTGCCATCTATCCCAGCATCCATCATACCACTGCAGTCTACTTCTGCCATACACAGATCTCAAACGGAATTTTTATGTGGGTCAGTGCCGTCAGAACCGAAGACTTACATAACGTCCCAATCAATACACCCAAATCTAGATACAGTACTTTGCCAGCGTGCAGTTAAAATCAATACGTGTCTGTTTAAAATGGAATGTTGTCTATAATGAACATAACAGAATAGATAGATACTGAAGGTGCAAATTGCCATCCTGCAAAACAGATGATGACAGAGATTTTGATGATCTGTCTCTGTCTGCCTGCCCTCTCTCTCTCTCTCTCTCTCTCTCTCTCTCTCTCTCTCTCTCTCTCTCTCTCTCTCTCTCTCTCTCTCTCTCTCTCTCTCTCTCTCTCTCACAGACACAGACACACACACACACAATATGCAGCTAAGTGACATCTCGGATGTCATGGCCAGTCACTCTGTCTGCTTGCGAGCCCTTGGCTGACCTGAGAACAGTGACACGGCTGCAACATTCAGAGTTTGGATCGTTCCCATAGCAGACAGGTCAAGAGAACAATAATACAGCACAGTCTGGCAGGCAAGTTCTTCATTCAGCTCTGTGGCTATTCAGTTCTCAATAGACACCTCTTACAGTGAGGTAGACAGCGAGAGAGAGAGAGAGAGAGAGAGAGAGAGAGAGAGAGAGAGAGAGAGAGAGAGAGAGAGAGAGAGAGAGAGAGAGAGAGAGACAGACAGACAGACAAACAGGGATGGCGAGAGAGAGAGAGAGAGAGAGAGACAGACAGACAGACAGACAGACAGAGATGGCGAGAGAGAGAGAGAGAGAGAGAGAGAGAGAGAGAGAGAGAGAGAGAGAGAGAGATAGACAGGCAGACAGACTGAGACAGACACACTGAGAGAGAGACAAAGAGTCAGAGACATAGACATTAAGAGAAAGAGAGTGTGAGAGAGAGACAGACAGACAGACAGACAGAGCCACTCCCAGACAGAAGAATAAGGGAGGACAGCGATGACTGACATCAAATGAAAAGCCACTGTCAAGAAAGAGAGAATGGAGGGTGGGAGCAGGAGAAAGAGAAAGTAAAGGGAAAGGAAAGAGAAAGAAAGCGTGGGATAGCACTGGTGCCAGAGTCCTTCCTTCCAGATTGCTGCTGCTGCTGACTGCAAGTAGCATCGTCAGACGGAGCTCGGGGTTTGTTTAACTGGATTAGGGCATTGCCAAAACCCCCTTAATCGGCCAGGAAGCAAGCGTGCGTTGTTCGATAGAGCTTACAGCGGCTTCCCGGGGACTTGGGAGTGGGGATGGTGTGGCCACAGCGCCGGCCACAGGATGACCGTCAGGGCCGCTGACAGCTTTCACTTGTCCCAGGACACAATCATTTAAAAGGGCCCACTTCGCAGTATACAGTACAATGCATCAAGGCCCCACTATGCCCACCCCCCTTTCCTGGGCCTGGGACGACTGACCTAGCAGGCCTGCAGGGCGTAGGGGTGGTGGGAATGTGCTGGAGTGGTGATGGTGGTGGAGGTGGAGGTGGGGGTAGGAGGTAGTGAGAGGAAGGGCTTCCTAATGGACCTTGTTAAGCCGCTTCTGGGAAGCAGACAGGTTGAGCGTGAGTGAGAGAGGAGGCCGGAGAGAGAGAATGAATTGCTTGTGGCAAGAGCTGTGTGTGTTGTGATGCATCTTTTTCTGTCTTTCTTTCTCTCTGCCTCCAACTCTCGACCTCCCTCTCCCCTTTGTATCTCTTCTTTTCTCCCTGAGTGTATTTCTTAATAGCTATCTCTATCTCTTGTTCTCTCTCTGTGTATTTTTCTCTCTCTATCTCTCTGTCTCTCTGTCTCTCTCTCTCTCTCTCTCCCTCTCCTCTCTGTATCTCCCTCTCTTTCTACCTCTTCCTCTCCTTTTTGTATCTCTCCTTCTCTCTCTCTCCATCTCTTTCTCTCTCTATCTCTGCCCACAAGAGAACTGGGCGGCGTATTAAGCCTCTGCGTTCTTGCTGGATAGCACTGAGGACATCCGGGCCGCTTCATCAGAGCCGAGGCCCCTCACCTCGCCGCAGGTGCTGCTCAAGCAGGGGAACAGAGGAAGAAGAGAAGAAGAGGAGAGGAGGAGGAGAGGAGAAGAGAGGAGAGGAGAGGAGAGGAGGAGAGGAGAAGAGAGACGGCTTCCGCTGCTCGACCACCCTTAAACACATTAGTCCATCTGCACTCCAGGCGGCGTGGCTGCTGCCGTTACATAACCAATACAATACAATGAAGCACTTCTTCAGAAGAGGCTCCAGCTTTGCCAAAGACCACAGAGACAAGGGAAGGGAAGGAGGGAGTAGAGAGAGGGAGGGAGGCAATGAAAGACAGGAAGATGGTCAGAGAGAGAGAGAGAGAGAGAGAGAGAGAGAGAGAGAGAGAGAGAGAGAGAGAGAGAGAGAGAGAGAGAGAGAGAGAGAGAGAGAGAAAATAACAGAGAGAAAGAGATTCAGACAGTCAGAGTAAGATGCTCGGGAAAAAAAAGCAGTCGGTGAGAAACTGCCTGCTCCCAGGCTATAAAAGATGGAGAGAAAGAGGGAGGGAGAGAGAATGAGAAAGGGGGATAGGGAGGTAGAGAGACACAGAATATGGCAGCGGGAGGAAGGAAGGATAGAAAGGGAGAAAGAAAGAGAGGAATAGGGATGGGAGCAAAATAGAGAGAGTCGGAGTAGGGCAGAGGCAGGAAAGGAGGAATAGAAATTGGGAGAGAAAGAGAAAGAAAAAGAAAGAGAGAGAGAGAGGGAGAGAAAGAGAAAGAAAAAGAAAGAGAGAGAGAGAGGGAGAGGAATAGGGAGATGAATAGAGAGAGGCAGAATAGGGCAGAGGCAGGAAAGGAAGGCTCCTGTGGAAATGGGCATGAAGGAAGGGTAATGCCAGTAAACAGCCTTGAGCTCAGATGAAGCAAATCCCATTTTCTGTTATTAGCATATAAGAAGGAGAGAGAGAGAGAGAGAGAGAGAGAGAGAGAGAGAGAGAGAGAGAGAGAGAGAGAGAGAGAGAGAGAGAGAGAGAGATGGTAAAAGAGCAGGGAACAGGAATTCAGGGCCAAAGAGAAACAGGAAGAATATAGAGGAATAATAAAAAAGCGAGGGATGGGTATTAAAAAAATACACAATTCGCACATGTCGCACTGCTCTCTCCTTCTGACGTTGTTTTCGTTCTCTTCCACAGCATGTCACCGCATTTCCCATAAATGACACATCTTACAGCCAGACGGTCTACAAGTGTGGCTGAAAGTGGCTGATAATTCTGCCAACTCTAGTAGAGCTCAGTTAGAGTGCTTAAAAAAAAAACACACACAACTCTGCACAAAAATGCTGCGTCCCACACATTAAATCACCACCTTCTGAATGAATTGACATGGACCTGACGAGTCATTATGTGCCGGGAGCACCTTAAGAAAGAAAGAAAGAAAGAAAGAAAGAAAGAAAGAAAGAAAGAAAGAAAGAAAGAAAGAGAGAGAGAAGTGGCAGAAAGAAAGCAAGTGATGAGTAATGGAGAGATGGGTGGATGAGAGGCGCTCTGCTCTGCACATCTTCGGTCACCTCATTAGAGCGGTAATGCTTTTAAATGAAACACACATCATAATACACTCATTAGTGACTAACTGCCTGCCACACTGCTGGGCTGGATACACTACAAAGTCAAAATTGCAGTGATAACTCAACAGTCAGACAATCGATGTAACATTGCCCAGAGTGTATTTGGCCCCAGAGTACTCTCTAAGTGTTGAATTAACATTGCATTTTTACTAGCTTTTTACAGTAATGTCTGTAAAGTGCATGAGACACACTCTATGCCTTCTCGTGCAGTCAGGGGATAAACCATCACTGGTGCATGATGATGTGATGTCTAAATTCAACATGGTTGGATGGCCCAAACCCACAGTGTTTGAATCATCTCTCCACTTGACACCTGATAGCTGTGGGAGACGTTGCTTGCAGGCTCGGCGCCAAAATGGCAGGCTTTGCAGCAGACACACGCGGCATACTTTGTGGGTGATATTGGGATGCTGGATAAGGGAGAACTGAACTGCGAGAGAAGGATGATCGAAAAAGAGTCAGTGAGAAACTGCTTCCTCCCAGTCTATAAAGGAAAAATACAGGACAGATACAGAGAGAGAGAGAGAGAGAGAGAGAGAGAGAGAGAGAGAGAGAGAGAGAGAGAGAGAGAGAGAGAGAGAAAGAAGGGAAGATGGATGGATGGAAATGTATTGAGGCAGAGAGTATGGTTTGTGAGTCACATGGGGGTGACATGGGGCAGCCGTGGCGGCGTGGCCTAGTGGTTAATGAGATGGGCTTTAGATCAGAGGGTTCGAATCCCACCCTTCCACTGCCTTTCTCACTCCAAGACTGAAGTGCCCTGGAGCGAGACATTTAACCCTCTACCTGCTCCAGGGACTGTAACCACTGACTTCTACTATAACAGAAGTCAGTGACTGTAACCAATACCCTGTACATAAAATAACTCGACGTCGCTTTGGATAAAAGCGTCAGCTAAGTGTAATCTGACACTGGGATTATAGAACTGGAGGACTGAAATGTAAAGAGTTGTTGAAGATGGCATGGGAATTTATACCAACCATTAGAGATGTGTCGTTCATGAACGAGCCGGTTCTTTTGAACGGCTCCCTGAAGTGAACGATGGGAACCGGATCACAGCTGGGGGAGCCACTGGACTGTTCTTTCATTTTTCATTCATTTTAAGCATGTGACCTCGACCAGAGTAATTCAATTTGGGGAAAAACACAATTGTTTGCCTTAAAGAAAACGGTCTTTAGAAGCAGGAGAATAATCAGTTGATGTTTGGACAAAATTACCTTGAGATGGAGTAAAAAAAATTACACTCTAATCACTGAATACATAATTAAAAAAAAGAGCCAAAAGAGCCAAAAAGTTTTTTTAACGGCTCTTTGAAAGGAACGAGCCACTAAGATCCGGATCCTGTCAAAGAGCCATAAATCCCATCTCTCCCCCCATCCACAATGTTTTCCTTCACTAACACACAGCAAAGTCATACACACAGCTGTACATGCCGCCAGGCAGTGCCCTTTACTGACTTTGTACAAGCTAGGAGGCAGAACAGCAGACAAGTTTCTCAGAAAGAAAAGTTTTCTCTTTTTCCCCTCCAGAAAATGAGTTTGCTTACGGGTGATTACACCCTGCTGAGACCCCCAGTGCTCAACCCTCTTTCCTCGGGCAGCTTTACAGACGTACACATGGACCGCCAAGTCATAGATTTTCTGTCTTTCTATGTATTAGGAATTACACAAAATGAAGAAATGAAGCCTTTGTGAGGTGGACTGCTTTCAACAGTAACTTAACAGTAGAATAATTCTTCAGAGAATCCAACGGCAAGTAGTCAGCCAAGAAGACGCATGAACAACACCATTGTTATAATGTAATGTGATGTTCTAATGTACTGCATCTCAGCTGATCAT
>NC_085868.1:28342700-28392700 GCF_034702125.1 Engraulis encrasicolus
GTTACTGGTCGACATCTCTTGCATAGTCTACTGCACTGACTCTAGACAGATCTGTCAACATCACAAACAGATAGCTTAGACTAGGCCTACATGAAAGCTCATCAAGGCAGTGAGATGTGGTCTTACCTGCTCAGGGCCCTGAAAACAGATCCGGCATAAGGGAGACCTTAGGCCGCTGTCTGTACAGCTGTTTAGAGATGTCCGGTCGTCGTATTTATCCTTTGAACAGTCCTCGGAGGAGCTGCCGCAATCCAGGTTCCCTGGTGGCTCCACCGTTGTGCTTCCCCAGTCATCTCCTCCCATATGTTTGGTCCCAGCATCGTCCCTTGACGACGGGCACCCTGTCCAGCCCGCTGGATTATGTAAACAACCGTTGGAGCTTTCCGTGGCCCCCGTTGAAGTGTTGTTCCACTCTTCGGCGCCTGCCGCTCCATGACTCTCTGTGTTTTGTCCACTCATGAGTGGGAGCGCTGGCGGCGGTGCCGACGGTGGCGGTGGCCTGAGCAGGAAAACCTTCAGGTCACTGAACAAGACGCAACAGCGGCCTTTCTGCATGCCCTGGCGACACAGCATCGGTCTGCGGCTCAACAATCCCCAGCACCATAAAATGACACTGATAGCCAACAACATGTGCCCGTCTTAAATACGATGGAAATTGAGCAGATAGGCTATTAAGGTTACTGTAGCAAGAACGGCTAAACTTACTGTGTCAATGAAGGTAAGGTTAGGGTCGAAGAAATCCTCTCTCTCACTTTGGCATATCAACTTCGCCAGGCTGTCAACTTTTCTCTCTCAAGTTCAATCGCATGCAGACAGTTTACCGTTAGCAAGCTTGTTTGAATTCGACCAAGGTTCTGCGTTCCAAAGGGAACAGTGGCAGACAACAGGTTCTGAGCTCTAGAATGTTTGATCACACAGGCTAGACATTTCATGTGTTGCACGAGCTGGTTATCTGCAGGGTCGACGTCTGAAAAAGCCGATCACAGAGACCAAATCATACAATGTGGCACATTTTAGGCCTCAATTTTAGAATGTATATCATTCCAATCGTATTCCTGGTGCTTCTGATAATGGGGTTCTCTCATGTTATACATCTATTGGGGCTCATTTTAGTGTCATGGGTGGATTGGGTTAGCCTATGTTTGCCAGAAAACTGTGGTTGAATTACATTACGTTTTGGGTAGGCTACCTGTCCCACTCAATATCCCAGAATCGGTGCAATTTGAGCAAACAATCCTTTCTCTAGCCTATCTTACGCGTGATGAAGGCTATCCCAAGAAATGAGGGGCATCTTCCAGTCTCGATATTGTCATTTGAGGAGTTTTGTTTGAAAATGTGATGCATTTTCTGGCTGCCCTAACTGTCTTGGATGTCCATTGTTATCTACACGATTTTGTGCTTTTTGGGGCTCTTTGCAGCTACTTGCTCAACATGGGGTTTCGTCTGGTAGAAAAAAAACGGGTTTAACCGTTAACGCAAGTCAGCACCCGAGCTTTCACATCAACATCTTCAACAATTCACGTCTTGTTGGCTACAATCCATTTAATATCTTTGGTTTATCAATCAGGCTATAAAATGGAACCTCCAGTCCACCAGGTTTGTGAAAGGAGCTCTCGTGCACCACAGTAAGGTGAAGTGCCAACGTGTGCCGTGATTCTTTATCCGTAGCCGTAACAGTGGGTTACCTCTATTTTTGTGGACTACACAAGTCGCGCTTTCTTACTCACACAATATCCCAATTCCGGAAGACTAGGAGGGAAAAATCCACTCATTTTGAACGACAGTGGAGAGCACATCACAATTCCAAACAAACATCACATCCACAACGATGGCAAAAGGGTTCCCATCCTCTCTTTCTCCGGTTCTTTTTCACGGCACCCTCTGATGTCTTTCGTAAGCTCTCGCAAACATTGTCACTTCTCGTCGCCGAAAAAATGTTTTCTTGAAGTCCTACAGTACAACCCCTATTCGCACGGTATAACGCTGTTCAATGCCACAACAGAGCTGGCGGTTGCCTCCTCTCGCTGCGGTTTCAGCACCATGATGCCCGGGACAGCTCCCAGGCGCGCTCCCGTGCGCTAACATTACACCGAAGCAAAAGGGGCGAGCACACAGCCAATACAATGGCTCAACCTCGAGTAGGTTATAGTTTTCCTCCTTCCCCCCCAACGGCTCGCTCAAAATAGTGAAAAACGAATTAAAAACAAGACATGGAGCATTTTCCACTCACAGCATCGCTGATGAATAAATAAATAGCCTTATAATAGGCCGAGAAGAAAATATGAAAAGCTTGTCCTTAATGTCACGGTGTTAACATGGCATGTAAAGCAAGAGAACGTGATTTGTTGTTCTGTGCTTTTCCCTATTCTCAAACACGGAACTTAATTGATGTAGGCTATGCTAAATAATGTATGGTGCCATAGGCTCCAACGCCATAGGCTATATCATACACGGGTCTAACTGGTTCACACGGCCCCACCTTCTACAGTATGTGAACCCACCGAACCCATGCAGCTGCTTAGGTCTACTAAAAATAGCTATGTGCTGGGGATTCCTCTATGTTTCTCTCTTTCTCTATCTCTATCTCTCCACACACACACACACACACACACACACACACACACACACACACACACACACACACACACACACACACACACACACACACACACACACACACACTTGTTTCTCCAAAGACATTTGGAGGCTATACACCCCAATTGTCCATGCATGGCAGGATGTTCTTAGAATTGGGATCCCATTACATTGTGCATATTGAGAGGGGGCCCATTTCAGATGATTTTGTCCCGGACCCAGTCAAAGCTGTCAGCGTTCCTGTGTCAGTAATATGAGAGTAAGTAATACCCACTAAATAGGAACCCTCCCCCAAAATCCCCTCCTACAGCTGTGTTTCCATCGTGGTTAATGGGGAAGATGGAGTGAGGGCATAAAATCAGCCTGCAAGTAAGTACTAAATAAATATAAATAATATAGTGATAAGAAACCTCTCCCCAAATCTCCTTTCACATCTGTGTTTCCACCATCCTGAGGGCATAAAACCAGCCCATTCTCCAGATGCAGTAAATACTGATATATGAGGCCTCTGAATGATGCCAGGGTTCCCCCGACTCATTTGTCTCTGCAAGAGGAGCACAGAAACGTTAAATTACTGGACGCACATTTTTGCCATCCCTTGAGCTCCTCAAGCAATTAAATAACTCATAACTGTGTGTGTGTGTGTGTCTGTGTCTGTGTGTGAGTGTGTGTGCGCGTGCGTGCATGCAAAAGGGTGTGCGAGGGTTTCTGTGCTTAGCAGGGCTCTTGTGTGTGATTGCCAAATTGTTGCAACAGAGCGAAAACAATGTGCACTGAAGTGCTTGTAATCCAAAAGGAAATTGAATTGTAAAATTTGAATTTCAGTTTGAATGCACTTGTTCTCCAAGTGGCCAGATCTGTTTGTGTCTGTTTCCTCTATCTTCATATGGCCAATGCTTAAATGAGGTGTTTGTGAAAATATGAATGCTTCATGCATAAGGAAATAGGAGTGCGGCATAACAGTTGCCGTTTAGGTCGCTCAAGCAAGGCATTCCATTTTTATCTTGCATTTTGTCAAGTGCAAAGTGTGTGTGTGTGTGTGTGTGTGTGTGTGTGCGTGTGTGTAAGAGAGAGAGGAGATGGGGTTGGAAGTAGAAAGAGTTGGAACAGTTGTTGAAAATAATGAATGGCCAACAGTCAAAACTAGCCTCGTCTGTAGATGACAGCCACAGACAGACAGCCATAATAAGGGAATTTCAGCCTGCTGTTATCTTCGGCCACAATGTTTACTTATTACCCAGACCACTCAAAGGCACATCAGACACGACAAGTTTTACTTTTGTGCCTCTCCCTGTTTACTTACTGTGCTTATCTGACTAGGCATTCATGGGCTCTGGTATTGTTCTGGCCCGCTTCATGGAGAATAAGGATGGCGAACTGACATAATCGCGAGGCTACAGAGCGCGTGGGGCTGGGGATCTTGGAAGTCAAAGCCGAGTATGTATGGCTTCTTGCAGATGCTGCTGCCAAGTCCCCCCCCTTGATACGCTCAAGCTCCCTGAACAGGATTAAAACTCTAGCCTGTATGGTCAGAGCCACACAATGTTGACGGCGCTTCAGCTTCTTTTTTATGTCTGTTTTTTTTCTTTTCTTTTTTTTGTGAGTGTTTGTTTGATTGCCAACCTCCTCCACTACAAAAAGCACTGTCACGCTGGTGCATATTTTGGAGCGGGCAAAAAACTAAAACAAAACAGAAAATGCTCTTGTGATAATATCTGGCTGTACCCGATCAACGTTTATTTATTGTTCATCAAATGCATCATTTTTTTTCATAATAACCATACAGAAAGGCATCTATCAATGACTGCTGTCTGACTTTGTAAACCCATTTAAATGGCTTTTCACTCCCAGTTTTTTATTTATACAACAAAACTTATGTCTGGGCACATGTAAGTACTTTATACGCACACACTGTATCTTTTAAAACTGTGCAAGACTTTTGCCCAACATGGCGTCATACAACTGCATTTGAATAACCGGCCAACTTGAACTATGTATCATATGTACACTATGGCTTTGCATGTTAACTCCTGCTCTACAACACCCTGACAGGTTAGGGTAAGTGGTGGTTTTGGTCAGGGCACAATTTTGCCATGTCCCTTGCTTGCTTCGCTATTGTTGTCAAAAGTAAAGTGGCAGAGACATTGCTTTACTGACATGTTAGGGTTAGGGATGATTTTTGTCAGGCCACAGCCGAGCATTTCCGCGTAGACCAACAGAAATTCACTGCGTGCAACATCCAGCTATGGCCGGAAAACGACTTGCCTCACGCAAGTCAAAACTGCTTTCCTGCGGCATTGTAGAGCATGACACACTGTTGCAAAGTCATTGCACCACAACACGGTATGCACTAGCAAGGAATACAAACGCCTTTGCATGATGGCAGTCTGCTGAGCATGTGTCTGTGCATGTGTGAATACCACATACACACACACACACACACACACACACACACACACACACACACACACACACACACACACACACACACACACACACACACACACACACACACACACACACACACACACACACACACACAGTACTGTATGGACAGAAATGTAAGCATGACAGACTTGGGGAGCATATCCAGACCTTTCCGGGCCTAGCAGCTATTCTTCCCGTCCCGGCACTTCTAAAGAGATGGGGGATTATCCTACTCTATCTCCCCCGGGGAATGGCAGAGGAATCACATACATGTAAGGCTATGGGGCACACACACACACACACACACACACACACACACACACACACACACACACACACACACACACACACACACACACACACACACACACACACACACACAGCACACACTATATCACACCAGTCAGCAATGCTGTCACACAGGCTTTAAGCCTGAGACTAGGCAGAGAAGGCAGATGCCAAGATCTGAAGGAACGATGCCAAATCCTTTCTTAGCCAGACAGTGTTGTCGTCGTATTAGTGTAGAGGGTGGATTGCTATGCGCCTTTGTGCGATAGCCGTCTTTACCGCGCTAAGCTGAGCGCTTGCCCCGGTTTAAGTGAAATGTAATGTATGGATTCTTGATGCTCTGTTACTCTCTTTCTGCCAGGAGCAATATTTGCAGCTTGTTTGAGTTTATGTGTCTGACTCTTTGTGTCTGAACATTTTCCTTATACTGTATGGCTAGAACTTCTCTGTGGCCTACCTTCTCACTGCAACATCTAAATCCAGATCAAAGTCTTTTCATGAAATGTATATAGTAAATGTCTCCAAAAAAAGGCAAGACGATACCAGCATTCAAAAAAAAACAACTTTATATGAATACGCATGTGTTCATCATTTCATAGCGCACACCTGGTAATTGAATTTGAAGGTTTGAGTAACCGAACCATGGGGGTAGCAGCCACTAGAAACAGGAAGCATGTTTCCTTAGAGGTATTGTTAGAACTAAAAAAAACATTCATATAACACAGTGGTGGTAGGCATGTTACACGTGTGTGTGTGTGTGTGTGTGTGTGTGTGCGTGTGTGTGTGTGTGTGTGTGTGTGTGTGTGTGTGTGTGTGTGTGTGTGTGTGCGTGTGTGCGCACGCGCGCGTGCATTCGTGTAAGAGAGGTAAAGAGGTTTCTGACATCTGTGTGAGGGTCTCCATGCTGGGGTGCAACAATTTCTGACAGTCCTTTGGCGCTGGTGGCTCACCAATTAGGGGTGCGAGCGTGGCAGGTTTGGCGTGAAACATGACCCATGCTGCCGCGTTTCTAATTAAGCATTTACAGGAATGCCAGGCTGTCATGGATACCCCCCCCCCCCCCACACACACACACACACCACACGTGTGCGCACGTGCGTGCACACACACACACACACACACACACACACACACACACACACACACACACACACACACACACACACACACACACACACACACACCTTCTCCTCAAGGGATGGACACAATCCCCACTGCTATGGTCCCTGTAATCCCCCTTGTACCCTTTATCCAGGTTATTTCTGATTCAACATTTTTCGAACAGCAGCTTCCCACACACACACGCACAACATTGACATAATAAACATATTTTCATGTGTGTGTGTGTGTGTGTGTGTGTGTGTGTGTGTGTGTGTTTGTGTGTGTGTGTGTGTGTGTTTAGAGAGGGAGTTGTCTGTCTCACACATCTTGGAAAGGTAGATATCCAAGAGACAGGAGGCCTACACTGTGGATTTCGGGCAAAGCTCCATGAAACTGTGAGCTGCAAAAAAAAGTCCAGTTGCAGACAATTTAATTTTAATTTAAAAAAATTGTCAAGGTAAAACAGATAAAATTGTATTTGCCCAGCGTAGCCTGTCATTAGGGCCCATACAATAATTCTATTTACTCTCAATGGTAAGGCCTAGCTGCCCATGCACCTGTCTGCCACATTGAGAGTAAATAGAATGGTCTGCCAGCTGTGTAGCCATAGAACGCCATATAACTCACGAGATGACACATTGCCATGGTAATAGTCATAACATTCTAAAAACAGCAAATGCAGCTGGCTATTTAGCTAGCAAGCTAGGCCACTGCTTTTGACCTTTCCCCCTTTATCCATCCCTTTCCCCCAGTTTTTACGCTGTGGTTTGGAAAGTATCTCCCTATATTATGAGGTAATTATGATTTCTGATGTTATTGTTAATCTTTATTTTGAACAGAGGGCGAGTGTTTCTGATAGGCCTAGGTAAATTGCGATGGCTAGATCAGGTGCGCAGACCTAATTATGAACCCGTCTAATCAAGCTTGAATATGCTCCTCAAAACACTACCAACATCGCTATCCACATGATGATCCACATGACAAGTCGTTAAGTCAAAATAACGATTGTATAGTTGATGGTATTGTAAAGTAAGGGAACGGCGAAGGACTCATCTTCTTCGGTTGCTTTGATTGTATGGTTTGTTAGCTGGACTTGAGACAAAAGATTCCCTGATTGACGCTCCCAACCCAGGACGCTCCCCTTTCATCTCGCTCCCACTAGCCAGACTATCGGTACCACCGCCATATGACGGAGCTAGTTATGTTGTTGATGTTTTTTTTTTTGTTTCTAACCCTAACCTTAACCCTAAACCTAACCCTAACCCTAAACCTAACCCTAACCCTAACCCTAAATTGCTTGTATGTGGCAGTAGCCTATATGAAATATAATCGGGTGGGACTACACGTCCGGGAGTGATAGAAACACCTGGGACCGCACGTCCGGGAGCGATCTCAGTTGGGAGTCTCCATCCCCCACCGAGACAAGAAACCGGTGTCGTGCCAAAAAGCGAGTCCCTGCCAAAAACACGACTGCCCTCATTGAATCAATGGAAACCTATGGAAACCAATGACCAATTTTCCAGATTTTTTGTTGTTGTTTTTGACCCATTTTTGCAGACAAATCCGACACAATTTAAGATGGAAAGCCATCAATAAAGCATCTACATTCCATCTGGAAGTACTACAAAGGGTTAGCCTACAATTTCAGTATTATTTCCATAAAGGAATCGAAGAATTGTCATAACAAATGTCACGGTTTCATTCAAATAGCTCATATTAAGTGGAGGACGAGTAATGTTTCATAAGCATATGTTTAGTTCTTTAATTATGTAATTCATTCTGCAAAAAATAGTGTACATTTCTCTCAAATAATGTTATTGGTTACCATTGGTTTCAATGAGGGCAGTCTGGAAGGAATGAATGTTCTGGCAGGGACTTGCTTTTTGGCAACACACCCCCCTCATTCATAACTTATTGTTGTTACAAGTTAGTTACAGGGCTTACATTGGCAATACAACATAATTCTCGAAGTCACTTCCCTACTGGAGACATTGAGAATGGACTAGCTCCGAAACGTCTGTCTCTCCAGTTAACCTTAGACTTCTGTTGTATATTTTCGGCTTCAATACACTTTTTCACACAAGTCTTGTGTGCGCCTCCTTTTTTCCATTATCTTGAGTGAAGTCACTTCCCAACACGTGAAATAATTCTAAATGATGATGATGATGATGATGATGATGATGATGATTGTGTTTAAAATAGTGCTGCCTTTTACTGTAACAAAATTCTTAAGTGCATGATAATGGCAGGCATTCATTGCAAACAGAAGCCAATCCCAATCCTATAAAAATCTGTTTCACTTTCAGGTAAATTAGCAACCACAGGACAAGGCCAAGATGACAGCGTCATCACAGCAATATGTTTCTTTCCTCTACGAGAGGCTCTACGCCAAGCTGACCAATGACAGCTTCCATGACATGTGGAGCATCGCTGGCTTTGTGGTGGTGTTCCTCTTCTGCTGCCTAATGCTCACCTTGTTCATGACTGTCTTCTTCACCTCATGCTGTGGACGGTGCTTCGAGACTCCGCCAGGCAAGGTCAACAGAGTGGCTGTAGCTCCCGCTAGATCTTCAACACGCAACTTGTCAGGCGAGGGAGGGTCACATGTGACAGTGTACAATGCCCCATCTGCAGTTGCTGCTGCGGAGCAAGAAGGACAGAAGGTGGAGGCGGGCCCTCCACCGCCACTTCCGCCACCCACAAAGCATGTGAAGCACAAAAAGTCCAAGCATAAAGGCAAATCTCCTGGCAAATCTCAAAGCACCGGCAAGTCTCAGCATAACTCAACCAAGAAACGGAAACAATAAGAACTGCAGTTGGATTTCGATTTTTTTTTGTGCCTTACATCCGAGAAGTTTGCCACACTCTTCAGTGTTAAAATAAATTGCACTCATAATATCCTGCAATGTAACCTGTATGGTATGAATGTTAATTGCAATTGTTCTGAAATATGCCATAAATGACACATGCCCGCAAAATCTGGGTGATGGGCACTACCAAATATAACCATTTATTTGAACTCTGGTGGGGGGGAAACAGTTCTCTCTAGAAGCTTACAATCTCCCCTATTTACAATTCATTCATTTCAATAGCACAAAAACAAGTATGCTGTCACAACCACAAAATCTGTGAGGATGGTGTCCTCCTCCTGACATTTAGCTTTAGCCCATCGGTTCCCAAACTGGTTGCTGTGACCCCCAGGGAAGTAGCAGAAGTACTGCTGGGGGTCACGAACAGAAGGTTCTTTGCATAAAATCAAGAAATCCACAGGTTAACAGTGAACAGGATTCCAATAATTGGCTAGTGACAGTATTCACTCATAATAAGCAATACAGAACGATGTTACAGTGAATATCAAATTAGAATTTAGCCATAAATAGACAAATAATGTTTGGTGTTTGGAATACAGGGGATGGTGGATATGTGACCTTGCCTCCTCCACTTGCTTCCTCCACTTGCTTCTCGTCATGATGACATCACAGACAACAGCATTACATTTCAATATCTTGCAAAAGCTCACTTATAGAGTCATTTTCTCATTTGCAATTGGGATGGTGAATGAAAAACAGTCCCTCAAAAGTTGTTGTGGCGAGGCTGACAGCTGGAAAACTTTATTATTTTCTCCACGGAGGAGGGGCCAGGAGGCGGGGCGAGGAGACAAGCACAAGTGGAGGAGGCAAGGTCACATATTGGGATGCACCCTTAGCCAATGGGCATAGGCCTACTGTATATTATGCAGGGACTGAATTATATGTAACATAGTAACCTATGATTATAGCCCTTCCTAAACAATATCTGTGAGTGATATGATGATTAAGCTAGCCTGAACAGGATATGGATCTGAAGAGCTGTTATGGGCTGCTTGTGGTTTCAGCAAATAGGCCTAACAGCTAACCTAACATGTCAAACCTAAATCCCAATGAATGGGCTGTGATCAATTATCACTCGCTGGGAAAACATTTTCTAAACTGACTTGTTACATTACGCATGTAACTTTAAAAATCTACCAGAAGATGATTCAGGCTCATAAAAAAACTGACAGCCATGGTATTTTGACATTTCTGATGCCTTTATGAAACTATCGCGATACTTAGGTAACGGGAGTAAACAGTCGCCATTTCTAGAAAGTAAGAGGAATGAAAAGCTGCTAAAAGCAGAGGCACATTGGACAAGAGATAGCTAAAGCTAATAGCTAGTGACTGCCTGGATTGTAATTTCTAGATTTCTCGCCCTTAATCGTTACAACCCAAGACAAGAAGAGAATTGGAGATTGACCTTTAAGATGATCATTGAAGACCTCGAGGCCTTTAAGACGTGGCTTTCCAAAACGCTTGAACCCATGTAAGTAGGAAGCGACCGAGTCAGCTAACTTGGTCAGGTGCTGCTAACTTTAACGTGATTTGGAGTCTGTGAAGGGGGTTTGCAATGAAAAACAATCAAACATCCACATCTAAATTGATAACACTTAACGAAATCATCAGCCCCGATTCGGTTAGAGTTGAATTGTTAATCTAAATGCACGTGAAAGGCTGATGTTTTGGCTAGTTAGCCATGTAGCCCATGCTCTGTCTTTGGATTCCACTAGACTGCAATAATAATATTGTAATGTTGTTGTAAATGTTGTCCAGCTACTTTGGGAAATAATTTAACGAACTGCTCATAACGACCCATTCTGACACAACACATGGTCTGTCCCGAGCTGTGTGCATTGTTAAGGCCCCACTGTCTGCTGCAGAGCAGCATAATGTAGCCTACTGTATGTAACAGAATGAAGAGGGGTAGCTGCTATTGCCCAACAATGAAGTGGTAACCAAACCCATATACACCCCAGCCCCTCTAAGCTTGCATTACATTTATGTGTGACTTCTAGATGTGATGCCGACCCTTCTGCCCTCGCCAAGTATGTTGTCGCCTTGGTGAAGAAGGATAAATCGGAGAAGGAATTGAAGGCACTATGCAACGACCAGTTGGATGTATTTTTACAAAAAGGTAATTTCAAATGAACCTTTTACTGTTTCCCTTGAAATGTGCATTGTCAAGGTTGGCCCGTGTCTGCAATGGAGACTGGAAATGTTGACCTTTTTGGAAAGCTTTTCCCAGTTCATCCAAACATACTGCTATGCCCCTGCCAGGAGCTATTCATGCTGACTGAACTCATTGTGAACTGGTGCGTTGTTTTTCCTCCTCCAGAGACCCAAACATTTGTGGATAAGCTTTTCGAAGCTTTGAACTCAAAGAGTTACCTACCTCAGCCTGCTCCTGAGCAGCCTGCCCCGTCTGTGAGCCGACCAGCCGACTCCCACCAGCGCCCTGACAAAGATGAGCCCAAGAAGGAAGAGGTGAGGCAGAGAGTCAGGCAAAAAGAACAACAAAAATACAGTTCTCTAGAGCTCTACACCATTCTCCTCTATCTCTTTTTCTTAATATGACATTTACGGGTTCTTGCCCTTCATCAGATGACATTAGTCCAGCACTCAACAGTATTGAGACAGATGTGCATGTTTTTTGTTAGCTCGTTATAGACAAAAAATAACCTGATTCAGATGGTGTCTGTGTGTGTGGAGTATTGTTTTGGCTCCTTGTTAAATGGAAAGTAGGCATTTACTTCACCTGTTTATCATTTCACCAGAAATGTTAGTCTGCCATTGAAACTCACAGTGTATTAGGATCGCAGTAGTAGAAGGTCTTGTAATTTGCTTCATCAGCCAGTTGTAAATTCTGTGACAGTTCTCAGATGTTGCTCTAATCACTTGTGGCTAAGCTTGGGCACAATCCCTGGTGCTCAACACAAAATATGACACTTGTATTGTTTGTTTGTTTTTTTATTGTTTTTTTATTGTTTGTTTGTTTTATAGTTTGCACACTGGCATGATGACGTTTCGACCTTGGGGTCTTCCTCCGTGATAATTGCCATAGCAAATAGCTTATGCTTTCCTTTAAAGAGGTTTGCACACTAAAATCAACCCTCACTGACTCTGTTGTTGTTTACCCAAAGCAGCCCAATCGTGAGGAGGACAGAGATAAGAAGTTCTCCAGGAGGATAAACCACAGCCCCCCACACAGCAGATACAGCCGAGACAGCAGGTAAGACAACCACAACCCCCGACATAGCTGATACAGTGTGTAAGAGCACACACACACACACACACACACACACACACACACACACACACACACACACACACACACACACACACACACACACACACACACACACACACACCATCATAGCCAATACAACAGATAAGACGGTCGTAGTCGATACAGCACAGAGATGGCAGGTCAGAGAATGACGGTGCTCAGCAGAGCCCATACAGCAAGTGAAAGAGCCTTGGCCCCCAATATATTATATAGCACCATAGCCCATAAAGCACAGATGGGATGGGAAGTATGAGAACCACAGCCCCCAGCCATAGCAGAGAGAACCTTAGTCCCCAGCATAGCTGATAAAGCAGAGACAACAATTAAGAGAACCATAGACCCCAGGATGACCCACACAGCAGAAACGGCAGGTAAGAGAACCATAGACCCCAGGATGGCCCACACTGCAGAAACTGCAGGTAAAAGGAACACGGTACCCGGCGCTTAAATTGTTTTACAGAATTTTAGAACTTGGAGACCTATTCATTTTCCTCACATGTTGTTGTCAGTTTATGACTTTAAACCATAATTTTGCTCCCTTTTTTCTGTGTCTCTTTATGCCATTTTGCCATCCATCTCACCATATTGTCTTTTTTCTGTGTCTTTTTTTCCACAGGAGACTCGATGACCGCAAGAAAGACGACCGGTCCCGGAAGCGCGAGTACGAGCGTAACCCCCCGCGCCGTGACTCGTACCGGGACCGCTACAACCGGCGGCGAGGCCGGAGCCGCTCCTACAGCCGCAGTCGCAGCAGGAGCAAAGAGAGGCTGCGCGACCGCGACAGGGACCGCGAGCGTGACCGCGACCGCGAACGGGACAGAGACCGCACGCGCAGCCGATCCAGATCCAGAAGCCCCGGACGCAGCAGAGGTGAGAGTGAGCCTGTCCATACCAGCGGTGTCGGTTCGGTTCGGACAGTGCTGGGGACATCATTCGGCAAATTGTCTGGGATTCATATTTTTTACATTGTATTTGGGATGGCGGGAGGGATTTTAAAGTAGTCTCAAAAGTGGTATGGACATGGTCCCTACTATCACACCACACCACAAATATCCAAATATCTCTTGACATGTGGATGAGCAGTGAGAGTAAATATCTATACACTTTCAATGGTATGACTCCATATGACGCCATCTGTAGACATGTTCTTACAGTGTGTCTCTTTAAGAAAAATAAAAATGAATCATTACAGTTACTGCAGAGTAGATCAGGGTCACAAGACTCGGACACGAGTCTTGACTCTATAAGCCTGTACAAGGGCACGGTTGTGTTGCAAATGCATACATTTCAAGAACGTGCATGCTTTCTAGGAAAACCTAGTTGAAGCATTGAGGCATTGTCACAACTCTACAGTAATATAAACGCTTGCATTCTCAATTTATAGGCTTCTCTTTCCTAACCAATCCATGAAATGGTAGTAATAACTGTAATAAAGGCAGTACATCAGTCAGGTCTTTTACAGATTTCCAAAGCAAAAAAAATGAATGCATTTCTCTTCACACAGTTCATTTGTGTGTGTCCTCATTCAGGTCTTTTGACAGATTTCCAGACCAACATAAAAAAGATTTTTCTTCCCAATTCTGATTTGTGAAGTTTCCCCGTAGAGCAGGATTTTTGGAAGGGGATGTGCGTAGATAGTTCGAAGGATGGCAAATACAATGAAATGATTGTAATAAAGATAATACACCCTTCAGGTCTTTTGGCAATTTCCAGAAGAAAAATAAAATAAATTCCTCACTTGTGTCTCTCCCTTGCAGAAAGGGATTCTGGGAAGGGTTTGCACATGGACCGACCAGACAGCGGCATCGGCGGCGGCAGACCCGTGGACGGCTACCCACACTCGCACAACCACCCGCACCCCCATCCCCACCCCAACCCGACCCCGTCGCAGGGCCTGCTGCCCACTCCGCCCTCCACCCATTTCCCCGTGCCCACGCTCAGCAGCACCATCACGGTCATCGCGCCCTCACCCCACCACAACAACAACGCCCCGCCCCGGCCCCCAACGGACACCTGGTCCGACTTCCCCCCGGACCACCGAGTGGACCACAGAGTTGACCACCGCGTGGACCACCACCCCCCCTACGGAGGGCACAGGGGGCCCCCTCCCCCGCTGCCCCCTCCTCCACAGAGGAAACGATGTCGCGATTATGACGGTAAGAGCACAGTTTCTATTGTTGCGTAATCTTGCACTTTGACCTTTCTGAAATCGAAACGGAAATCTATCCTGCAGTTGAAACTTAAGAGTATACACCTGGAACCTGATCCCTGTGCTGGAAAAGATTTTTATGAATACTAAATTCAGCAGCATTAAGTTTCTTTGGACTTGTAACTGCATTGCTGGTTATTTCCACCTAAGTGAATGTTTGTGTGTATGTTCATGTGTGTGTAGCAAATTGGTCATTTGTGATCAGGGACACAACTGTCCATTCAACCAGAATGAGTGCTTGTGTAACAAAGCATTGCTACTGTACTGTCACCCTGTAGAGACATTTTATACATAGTATCAATGCAAAGTTCAACAGTAGGGTCATTCCACGCCAAATCAACAAGTGCCCGCGCACTTAGGTCTCAAAAATTTCTGAAAATATTACCAAGTGTACCAATGGTACTTAAGAGAAACACTGTAAATGTATTTGAATGTAAGATGTATACTCTCCGTGTTACAGCCAATTTTACTGGGGAGGGGGGTGCCCATTTTGTTCACACTCTTTTTTTTGTCAAAGTTCACAAGCCCGTAGCTCAATAACTAAACAATGAGGAAGCTCAGGTTGGAAATTAGAAAAGAAAACATCACATAAGACAAGTCTCAATGGCATTTTTAAAAAGAAGAATTCATGGAGAATGAAGAAAAAAATGAAATAAAAATCTGTGGACAATCCCACAAGGGGTTCTGGAGCTCTGAAAATGACATCCAAAATGATTTGTCAGACTTGTGAGGTCTTCTTTTCAAACACTGATGGGGTTTCCTTTCTATGTATAGCTTTTTATGAGAGTGTTCCTACTTGTCTCCACAAGGGGAAAAAATCAAGAGGCTATGTTGGGCACATATGTCTTCTGAAGGCCTAAACAGAGCACAGCCAAAAACTCCAGTACAATTTGTATCATCTTTGAGGGAATGCTATGACAATGCAGGATCATACAGACCAAAACTGACAGTTTAGCAACAAACTATTCCTATCTATGTACCAGCATGCCAAATTTGAGCTTCCTACATGGTTTAGTTATTGAGCTAGGGGCTTGTGAACTTTGACAAAAAAGAGTGTGAACAAAATGGGCACCCCCCTCCCCCAGTAAAATTGGCTGTAACACGGAGAGTATACATCTTACATTCAAATAAATGTACAGTGTTTCTCTTAAGTACCATGGGTACACTTGGTAATATTTTCAGAATTTTTTGAGACCTAAGTGCGCGGGCACTTGTTGATTTGGCGTGGAATGACCCAGTATTAAGTTTCATTGCACTTCTTACTAGGGCTGTCACAATAACACATTTTGCTGGACGATAAATTGACCAAGAAATTATTGCGATAAGCAATAATATTGTCGTACCTGTGGTCATTTTCAAACAATAAAATGACAATGGGATAAAAATTTTATAAAATTGTGAATACACCCTTCCTAATTTTGAATGCGTCACGGCAGGGGATGCCAGATTGGTAGACCCTACTTCTTACCATCATTGTTAATTTTTTTTTATCCAATTCTTTTTTTTAAATCTCTGTCCCTCATTTTTGTCCTAGTCCACTTTTCAGAGAAGAGCTTCTGCATGCGTGGGGACAGGTGTCCATTTGACCATAATGAATAGTTAAAATAAAGCATCTTTTCTCTGCTGTCCACTTTGCAGAGAATTGGGTTTCTGAATGCTTGTATGTTTGTGTCCACTTTGCAGAGAATGGTTTCTGAAAGCTTGTGTGTATCTATCATCTTCGCAGAGAATGGTTTCTAAATGCTAAGAATGACTTCGGAATGCTTGTCTGTATGTATCCACTTTGCAGAGAATGGGTTCTAAATGCTAGTGTGTGTGTGTGTCCACTTTTCAGAGAAGGGATTCTGCATGCGCGGGGACATGTGTCCGTTCGACCACGGCAGCGACCCCGTGGTGGTGGAGGACGTCAACCTTCCCAGCATCCTCCCCTTCCAGGGCCCGCCCCCTCCGCTGCCGCCACCGGGGGTGGACGGACCCCCTCCGCCTCCGCCCGGCCTGCCCCCTCCCCCGCCCGGCATGCTGACGCCCGTCAACCTGCGGCCCCCCGTGCCACCCCCGGGCACCATGCCCCCCAGCCTCCCGCCCGTCGCAGGTACAGTGAAGCGTTAGCATTAGGGTCTATAATAGTACATTGCAATGTCCTTTTTACATTAAGTAGAGCTGCATAGTCCTGAAAGTCATCCTAGGAGGAACCATGTTGTGTTTGTAAAGAAATGGTAGATGGTAGGTGGTTTTTCAAGGCTATTTAATGCCTTAATGCGTATAACTTGAATGAAAATGAATGTAGATGCAGTGACCCTGAAGTGACCCTGCTCCTGTGGCTTATGCTTGTCACAGTGTGCTAAGCCACCGTGACGGTGTATTCTGTCAAAATTGAGTTTAGACTCTACAACTCTTCCTGTGTGTCTTGTCTTGTGACTGAATGTATTTGATTCTTGCTGTTAACGAGCTACAGTAAAGCCTCAGCACTATTAAACTGCTCATTGGTAAATTAAAGCTTATGTTTGGGTGTGTCTGGTTAAAGCGACATTGCACTATTTATGGAAATGTGCTCATTTTGTGCATCCCCTTGCATCAAAGACTGTAATTGAGTTATTCCAGCTGTTCTGGTGATATTACTCCTAGTTTGAAGCTTGGTGATATCACTCCTAGTTTGAAGCTTGGTGATATTGCTCCTAGTTTCCAGCTTGGTATCAATACATGGCTGCTAGCTGGTCCCACCCAGTTTGACGTGAAATACCTGATTGGAGGTACTGGTTGTGTCGGCAGAATCGGAGAGTGTTGCAAGAACAGGAGAAATATAAAGCTCAATTATTTTTTTTTGTATCTCACAGGGAGGTGGAAAATTAGCTTTATGTCCAGAAATTGTGGAGTGTGGCTTTAAAAGGACGAGAAAGGGTTAAAGTTTCAAATGTATCTGATTGATTTTTCTCACCGAGCACAAACAGCCCTGTGGGTGTTGGTTCTATTGGATTAAAAGAAGAAAAAAAACTGTTGCCGTGGTGACTGCCGGCGACTAACGTGTATGATTGACATGTTGGCGCTTTAATTGATGTGAACCATGTGTGTGTGTGTGTGTGTGTGTGTGTGTGTGTGTGTGTGTGTGTGTGTGTGTGTGTGTGTGTGTGTGTGTGTGTGTGTGTGTGTGTGTGTGTGTGTGTGTGTGTGTGTGTACTCCCCCAGGCCCCCCACCCCCTCTCCCTGCCCTGCAACCTTCCGGCATGGACGGCCCCCCCAACTCCGTCACCAGCTCAGTGCCCACCATCGTCACATCAGGAGTCAGGCCTCCCATCACGCAGCCCCCACCCCCGCTATTCACCTCCGGTACGGCTGTGCAGTGTCTGCCTGTGTGCGTGTGTCTGTCTCTTTTAATTGTATGTCTTTGTGTTTCTGCGCGCTGTGTGTGTGTGCGCGTGTGTGCGTGCGTGTGTGTGTGTCAAAAGATGTTTGTAGCTGAAATTCTGTCTTAGCTGTGAGTTGACCAACATCTCCCTCAGACAAAAGCACCATTTCTTGGGTAATTGAAAGTATTGAAGAAATGTTTTTCATCTCAGTGATTTTTCCTTTCCAGAGGAAACTTGCAAAACAATTTTATTATGGAAATATTGTCAGAGGCGACACAGGGGGTAATCATCTCACTAAGTGGGCATGTAATGGAAATGTTTTACACTTTCATACCTGAAAATTATTGTTTGTGCTGGTTTGCCTTCGTCTCAGTTGGCAATTATGCTCACTTGCATTCGTGTGTGTGTGCGTGTGTGTGCGTGTGTGTGCGCGTGTGTGCGCGCGTGTGTGTGTGCGCGCGCGCGCGTGCGCGCGTGTGTGTGTGTGTGTGTGTGTGTTTCAGACTCGTTCGAGCCGGATGGCTACAACCCAGAGGCTCCCAGCATGAGTGGCAGCAGGCCTATGTTCTGTCACCGTGGCAACGCACAGAGGCCCAACCTGATTGGCCTGACGATGGGAGCGGTGGACCTACCGCCACGAGGTCTGGAACATAAACAAATCGCTTACACACATGCAACAATAACACAGATGGATTTGCATTGTAAGCATTTGCAGTATTCGTTCATCATAGGCGTGTATTTACCTTCCATTGCACTCCCATTGACTGATTGTCATTCACACATTGTCACACACACACTTACGCACACACGCACGCACACACACACGCATGTCGTACATACACACTATGTCACAATAATATACATTTAGGTCTGTGCATGTGCGACTCACGCATATCTCCTTAAGCCTCTTAAAGTGTACCTCCGGGATTTTGGACACCAGACCTCATTTCCGAGTCAGCCAGGGTGTAAACAATGTGTCCAGAACGTTTTTTTCACATTCCATGCAGTCCTTGTGAATTCTCATATCCATGTTGCTAAGCTAGCGCAAGTGAACGGGGATGGTAGTAGCCTGCCCCCAAAAATAGTCTTATCCCGTTTAAACAACATTCAAAACAAAACCGTTATTATACCATACTGCAAGTGTAAATACTTGTCTTGATAGAATGAAGTTTGAAATTAAACCAACATTGCAATCATGTTTGATCACCATCAGCAATTTGTGTTCCGGTTTGAAAGCTTGACAGCCGCGGAGTGATATTCCTAGTACAAATCCTAGCTTCGTTTGACACATCTATAACTTTTCCATAGAGCGAACTCCAACATCTTTGAAGTTTGTAAAACTGAACGGTTTCCCCCCCTCCCTGACCTCGCTCGCAAACATCAAGAGTAATGCTTTCTGTCCGACTTTGTAAACCTTTCGTAACATTGAAACATATGCCATAACAATGTTTGGTTGTTACTAGATGACCCGTGTGTCTACACAGCATGTTGGCGAACAGAACGCACACTCTTCTCCCTTTCATCCTCCCATTCCATCTCGTCTCAAAAAACATTCCATGTAATAATAACTAGAGCTACGAGTGACATATTTCACAATGTCAAGCCAGATCACATAGCGTTGCGTAACTTATGAATCCAAAGGAATACGGCAAGTCATGTCTAATTATATGCCATTTGTCACAGCAATTACACAAAATAACAGTAAAGCATTACAATATGCCAATCCAAAGGGGTAACTTCTAGCCCAAGTTTTGGCTAACGTAGGCGAAGCCATTATACCACTGGGCTACCATCATAGAAGCAAAAAGCATAGCAAACCTGTTCTTCGGAGACTGTTGGTGCGCGCCACAAAATGTAGATCTGGGAATGCGATTGGCACCGCGGACACTTTTAGAGTTTTCCGTGTAGGTATTAGACTTCGAGAAGGACTTTGTGAAGTCGTCGGGACTGAAATGGTCATTGCAAAGCACCGCGGTAGCTTACGGAGCGTCTCCATCGGTGTGTTGATGTAGCCCTGCAGCCAGGAGCCAGAGTTTGGTTCTTTCAACATCTTTCACGGAAACCAATGGAAACTTGCCGATACCCATCTGTGGGCTTTATTATTGCAGTTGGTATATACACACTGATGTACCATGGTGCGATGTCGTTGGGTTTTAATCCACTATTCGATCCGAAAGCAGTTGTAGAACTAGCCTTGATTTGCAATGTCTCTTGCGGGTCCCTGCAGTGGGTGGGTGGGCTACATCACAACTGAAGAGAGCAAAGTAAAATTCCGCCGACCCCGAGAAAATAGTCTCTCAACATGGCAAAATCCACGCAGTGCAAGGTTGGTTTAATTTCAAACTTCATTCTACTAAGACAAACATTTACACTTGCAGTATGGTATAATAACGGTTTTGTTTTGAATGTTGTTTAAACGGGATAAGACTATTTTTGGGGGCAGGCTACCATCCCCGTTCACTTGCGCTAGCTTAGCAACATGGATATGAGAATTCACAAGGACTGCATGGAATGTGAAAAAAACGTTCTGGACACATTGTTTACACCCTGGCTGACTCGGAAATGAGGTCTGGTGTCCAAAATCCCGGAGGTACACTTTAAGGTTTATGTAGTAGAGGTTTAATTTTGCAGTGTCATGGAGCGCTTGCTTGTTATTTATTCACCCCTGAAGTCATGGCGTATTTTTAGCCGTCTTGGCTTTGGTTCCCTCTGCCTGCTCAGGCCTTACTCTGCCTCCCACTCCGTCCCTTCTCCTTACCCCCACCCCCACCTCCACCCCCTACAGACAAGATGGGCAACAGCAACAGCATGCGTATAGTGCTGGAGTCGGACTCCCGGAAGAGGCTGGGCGGCCCTCACGACAGCCACGGTGGGCCCCCCAAGAAGCCCTGGATGGACAAGTAAGGACTGGGACTGGGACTGGGACTGACACCCTGGCTGGAGACGAAAAAAGTCAACATGGCTGAAATGTTCACTTGTTCAATATTGTACACTTTGGAATGCATAATTTTTACACCCAGTGTAGTGTCCTAACAAACAGGTGAACATTTCAGATTCAGCCACTAGTCACCTTTTGTCCTTATGGGTACACTTCCACAAGACACAGTAAGGCACTGTGATGGAGTGACCATCACTAGGGTTGTGGGTGTGTTCTGACTAACATGCCAACGAGCCTGGCTCTTTGGTGTAGCGGTCAGAGCCCCAGTTTACTACCCCAGAAGGTCCGGGTTCGAGTCCCGGCTGGGCAACTCTACTCCCCTTCGCTACAGGCACATCGTGACATGGATTACTGTTGATGATCCTGTTCTGTCTTGTCACACGCAGGATGTGTTCTCTGTAGGCATGGAATTTCACTTTTTTTTAAGCATACATGTGGGTTTTTCTTGGCCAACGTCCTTGCATTTTTTTTTTTTTAATGTATCAGGAAAGAGCAAGAGAATCTCTTGATTCTTGATTATGAGCTGTGTCATGGTTATATGTTTGTGAAGTCCATTGAGTTGCCTAAGTGTATTAACCCATTGATGCCTGATGTTGCGTTGCGCAACATTGGCCCTGGCGCCTGGAGCTGCATTACGCAACATTCAGCCTCATGAGATTTGAGACAACTTTATTAAAACTCTGTTTGTTTGAGATGAATGAAGACATTCTAATGAAAGATAAGGGTCTTAGCGTTTAAATGCAACTTAGTGCATATTTTTATGTGCTTCAGAAGCTGAGACATATAGGTTTTTATAGGCTGAGGGCTGCTTTTCTTAAAAAGGGCTCAGGCATTCGGCTCCCTTTTTTGCAGGTGCCTTAGGCATCAATGGGTTAAATGAGCTGTACGTGAACCTCCCTTGCCTGTCTCTGATCTTATTTATTCACAGACCAAGCTACAACAAGCCCAACCACCAAGGCTTCCACCACAAGAAGAACCCCTTCAGCCTGGCCAACACCAAGCTGGATGTGCGCCAGATCCCGCCAGAGCTCAACAACATCAGCAAACTCAACGAGCACTTCAGCAAATTCGGCACTATTGTCAACCTACAGGTAAGACTGTGGCTCTACTGTGTGTGTTTGCGTGTTTGCGTGTGTGTACGTGTGTGTGTGTGTGTGCGTACGTACGTGTGCGTACATACAACAACCCCAAACCCAGAGTAAGTAAAATAAAAACAACAGCAATAACAATAATAATGATAATTCAACGCGTTTCTTTTTGTGTGGCTGCGTGCGTGCGTGCGTGTGTTGGGAACTCATCATTATTCAATAGCAACCATCACATATCCCAAAAGACTCGGAATGCTTGACTGATCGCATAACGCAGGGGTTTTTGGTAGCTGCACGATTGGGTTGCATCCAATTTAGCCAATTTGTTGTCTGCATAGCAGAAAATATTGTGGCGGCTGACAAATTGGTCCGAACAGCATTACATTGTGTCAAAATATGTGCGCTGGACGTTAGTCTGAGGTCATAAATGAAATGCAGTGCTGTTTCAGCTCACCTCCAAGGCCCTAACGTATGGAGTTGTGTTTGTATTCGTATGTGTATCTTTAATGTGTGGGTGTGCTGTATGTGTGTGCTTTATGTGCGTGTTCTGTATGTTGATTGCGTGCGTGCTTGTAAAGTGAAGTGAAAACCCAATTGGGAAACTGCAACTCCCATTGTCATTGTGACACAGCACTCCTTAGCACACAAGTGAACACTGCACACAATGAAATTGCATTTATGCCTCACCCGTGCAAGGGGGCAGCCCCCAATGGCGGCCCAAGGGAGCAGTGCAGCGGGACGGTACCATGCTCAGGTTACCTTTGTCGTGAAGGAAGATGGGGGAGAGCACTGGTCAATTACTCCCCCCAATCAACCTGGCGGGTCGGGAGTCAAACCGGTAACCCTTGGGCTACAAGGCTGATGCCGTAACCACTTACCCATGACTGCCCTTTGTGTGTGTGTGTGCATATTGTAGGTTGCGTACAGGAATGACCCGGAGGCGGCCTTGATCCAGTTCTCTGGCTACGAGGAGGCGAAGAGGGCCATGCTCAGCACAGAGGCTGTGCTCAACAACCGTTTCATCAGAGTCCAGTGGCACAGAGACGACCCCCCGCACACACACATGCCAACCAATACGGTACTTATTCACATACACACACACACCAAACACTGTATAAATATTTCTCTCCTATACTCTTGCGCACTGTCTCACAATATTTATCCATATTAGTCGTACAAAAAACGTCTACATATTTGTACTTTGTGCATCAGTGTGTGACCTCACCAAGTCAAGTCAAGTCAAGTCAAGTTTATTGTCAATTTCTTTACATGCACTGGTCATACAAAGAATTTGAAATTGCGTTTCTTGCTCTCCCATGCAGACATAGACTAATCTAGGTAAGGACATAGACAGTATGGACATAGACCAGGGGTGTCAAACTCATTTTGGTCCGGGGGCCGCATACAACCCATGTGGACCTCAAGCGGGCCGCATTAGTAACATCATCGCAAAAAAAACAAAAAAAAACGTAAAGCAGAGGATTAGTGTTCAGTACTATCACGTTTTAAGTGTGTTGAATATGTAGAAAGCAATGCAATACTGATAATCCTATGCAAAATTTCCTTGACTTCATTCATTCATTGGCAACCGTCAATGAATTAAATATGGGACAGTTCATTTTGGCAGGGGGTCTGGGGGTTTACCCCCAGAAAATTTTGTATTTCTTATATGTAATTTCCTGCATTTTCACGCATTCTAACATCCCGTTTCCAGTTTGAGCTTAATAGGAACCAATACAAATCCTATTATATTTATTATTTAATTACAACCAATACCAATACAATACGAATAAGAAGTATTAACATTTTATCTCTATATATGAGGTCTATAATATATGAGCTTTATGAAATGCCTGTTACAGTACAAATTCACTATTTATAATAGAAGTGTGAGGTGCACTTTACTACATATATACAGTGTAACAGAGGGACCATTGGGTTAATGTCATGCAGGTTTCGATTTTGCCCCGATGGCCGTAATTGCGCATTTCGGTTATTTCATTTTAAAAAAAAAAAAAATTTTTTTTTTTTTTTTTTTTTTTTTACATCCGGGCCGGATGGAACCCTCCCGCGGGCCGGGTGCGGCCCGCGGGCCGTATGTTTGACACCCCTGACATAGACAGTACTCATACATGGACATAGACAGTATGGACGTAGACATTGCTCATACAGACATTTAAAGTGCAAGACTGGACAACAGAAGACTTGTAGAGAACATACATTAAGAGGAGGTATTTTGTTGTTCTTTTTTCTAAAAGTCCTTTATAGCGTTCTGACATAGTAATAGTAGCATTTGAAGAAATAAATAATTAAAAAAGGTTTTTTATTAAATACACCAGCAGCAGTAAGTGTGTGTGTGTGTTTGTATGTGTTTTGTGTGTGTGTGTGTGTGTGTGTGTGTGTGTGTGTGTGTGTGTGTGTGTGTGTGTGTTTAGTGCAGGTAGAAAGTGCGGTGTGCGTCTGTGTGTGTGTACCTGTGTATGTGTGTGTGTGTGTGTGTGTGTGTGTGTGTGTGTATGTGTGTGAGTATGAGTTGTGTGTCAGTGTGTGTATGTTTGGGTTTAGTGCAGTACACCACCTCACCTTTTGGAAGAATAAATAAACACTATAAACAGTAGGGCTGGGAATCGATCCAAATTTCCTGGATCGATTCGATTCCGATCCAGAAGGTCACGAATTCTAAGACCGGCTCTAAAAACCTAAATATCTCAGCATTTGATGCCCACACAAACATGAAATGCCTTGGTATGAGAGAAAGAAGTAGGAAAGTAGTATGAGAGATAAAGGTGGGAAAAGAGTGGCACTATTTACTTGAACAGGCCATGTGTATTTGTGCATGTAGCCTAAATGAATGTGGAAGAGAGCTACAGGATGTGCTTGGGAAAATAGCACCCATAATCATCTGCAAAAGATCGATCCACAAAGTTTCCACTTTTCCACTTTTTGAGCGTGTATCGATATTGGATCACGATTCGATCTTTTGAACCCAGCCCTTATAAACAGCCTTCCAAGCCGAGTTGAGGCTCTAATAGCTGAAAAAAGTTGGACCGACATCATATTGAAGAACCCTTTGGGTTAGGAATTAGATGGCACCTAAGTTCATGTTTGAGTCAAGGCAGGTTAGCGAATACTTCTTGCCAATGTAGTGTTTGTCACATGTTGGCACGCACAGTACACCCCTCTTAACAGTACAGTACAGTACAGTGGAGATCGTTCCAGATAAGTCAGTCATTGAAAATGTAAACAACATGGCCTTGTTTAAGTAAAGGAAGGATGAATCACCACACACTGGTATTCTTTTTCTGGTAGTTTATTTGGTGAACAGTGCGTTTCGCTGTTGCTTCATCAGGTTCAGCAACAGTGAAACGCGTTCTTCACCAAATATACTACCAGCAAAGAATACCAGTGTGTGGTTTTACTGCACATCACCAGCACCTGGACAGTGGTTGTGCACAGGGATGCCGCTTTGAGTACAACATGGCCTTGTTTCTTAGATGGGTTGACTAGGACTTGACCGAGTAGTTTCTCTCCTGACACACTTTTTTTTTCCAGCCCCAAACTCCATTTAGTCTTCACTAGTTTCTTCATTTTTGAAAAAAACAAACAAACAAAAAAGCAAAACTAAAATACGATCAGCTCCAAACTTCATTTGGCTTTCTATTTATCTGTTTATGTGTACACTGTCATTATTGACTTCATTTATTGACTTCAATCCTTTCCCCTTGCTGCTTAGTACATCACTTTGGTCAGCTGTGATCGTTGTTTTAAAGTACTTTATAAATGAATGATTGATATTTGGTAATAATGTGATGGTCCTCCTATCCTGGTCCTCTGAAGGTACAGCAGCAGGTACAGCAGCAAGTGCAACAGCAGAGTGTCCAGCCTTCCCAAGATGCATCAGTGACGAGCCTCAAGCAGTCCGTCAAAGATCGCCTAGGCCCCCTGCCCACTGGCAACTCCGAGCTCCCACCTGACCCCACCACCAACTCACAGGTGTGTGTGTGTGTGTGTGTGTGTGTGTGTGTGTGTGTCTGTGTGTCTGTGTGTCTGTGTGTCTGTGTGTCTGTGTGTCTGTGTGTCTGTGTCTGTGTGTCTGTGTGTCTGTGTGTCTGTGTCTGTGTCTGTGTGTGTGTGTGTGTGTCTGTGTGTGTCTGTGTGTGTCTGTGTGCGTCTTGTCAATCTGTGTCTGTGTGCGTCTTGTCAATCTGTGTGTGTGTGTGTGTGTGTGTGTATGGTCTGTGTGTGTTTTGTCAATCTGTGTGTGTTTTGTCAATCTGTGTCTGTGTGTGTTTTGTCAATCTGTGTCTGTGTGTGTCTTGTCAATCTATGTCTTTGTGCGCGTGCACACGCATACCTGTGTGTATGTGTTACTGTGGGTAATGTGTCCGAATTTGATGGAGTCAGACTATGCTATCGTGCTCAAAGAAGTCCAGTTTGCCTCTAGCTAAACTGTTTGGATAACATGACCCAGATCAGAATCTTTAGACATGTTGTCAAGCTGAGTGGCTGAATCCGAAATGCTGGCGTGTTCGCTACAAAGTGCAATGTGAATTGAACGAAGCAGCGCAATATGAGCCCTATGAGTTCATCCACAGCAGCCCTGCTAATGCCCGGCAGGAATAGGCATCAGTGTTCTCTTACTTAAATCTTAAATATGCAATTTGTATGAAAATGACTTTATCAAAAGCTGACCTCTCTTGCTCAGATCATGCTAATTATTGCATGTTAGAGTGTCTAAAATATGAAATGGGTCAGAGGAGCGCATGTATAACTGCTATGCTTGCATCATTAGCATGATCTAAAGCCAGAGATTTTTTAACTCTTTGAAAAGGCCCTTTTTTATCTGACCTATTGCATATTTAAGGTCTCTATAATGAGAACTCTTAATTTGCACTCTGACCACCATTTTCATGACTGATTTGAGCCGCATTCCTCCTTGTGCTGAGTTGGACTAATATGTCTCTTTCTATGTTTCTTTGTAGAACGCAAAGACGTCGGTAAAGGAGAGGCTAGGCTTTTCCCCCAAACCCCTTACTCCAGCAGCAAAGGTAAGTAGATGATTGTTGGAAGGCATACAAATGTGCGCACCTTTCATTTTGAAATGAGTTAGTCCTTTGTTTCACCACAAGGTGGCAGCATTTATCCAGGCACTCATGGATGGTTTTTAGTGGTACACTATGATCAGCAAATGTTAGCCTACCTGATAACAGTGGATGATTACAAAAAAAAAAAAATCCTTCCACATTCATACAATTTTTTTTTTTTTAAAGAATGCGTTCTGGTTTCTGACCTTTGACAACTGTGTCATCTAGGTGTGTTCGATGTCCTCGGGCCTGACTAAGACCGTGTACAACCCTGCGGCGCTCAAAAGTCTCCACAAGGGGGCGCCGGCCACCTTCATGGCCACCACCAGCCCTGAGGAAGCACTCAAGAGGAAACAGGTGAGGACTCCAGGAAGCGGCAAAGCCTTGCCCTTCTCTTCTGTAGTGTGTGCTTGTGTGCGTTCCAATATGCAACCTTGCGTCCTCCACTTGTGCTTGTGGCCTCATACCAGGAAGTAATATGTCATGATGACATCACTGACAACAGATTAGCATTATATTTTAATATTTCGCAAACGCTCAATTTTAATGTCATTTTCTCATGTGCAATTGGGATGGTGAATGAAGAATAGTCCCTCAAAAAGTTGTTGTGGCTAGGCTAACAACTGGGAAACTTTATTGTCTTCTCCACGGAGGAAGGGCCAGGAGGTGGGGCGAGGCCACAAGCACAAGTGGAGGATGCAAGGTCTCATATTGGAATGTACCCCTTGTGTGAGATCAGACACGACACCAGACACGAGCCAAATTCTGGTCAAATATTTATGTGAACGATGTTTTTGTGGCCAAAACAGCAAACATTATTGAGTGGCAAGTGAAGTTTTACCATGCATCAGTGCTTGGTGAAGGGAAATTCTGTTAAAAGTAAAAAAAAAAAGTCCTTGTGCACAGGCCTTCAGTAATGCAGGTGCAGGTGTGAGGTAGAAGAAGGTGAACAATGAAGAAAAATCCGAAGACACCGCACTCTGCTTACTGTTGTTTTTGTCGCTTTACTTTTTGTTAAGTTCAGCTCCACTTGTGTGTGTGTCGGTGTATGTTCTGAAACCCTGACCTCCTGTATTGCTTAAGAAGGTCCCACCTTTAAAGCTTTCAAACTTTTTAAAATGTATTGATGTGACCAAACTTATTTAATGTATTTATTATTGTTGATTTTTAATGTGAAGTGTATTGTATCACTTGTACTGGCCATGAAATAGCCACAGTTGCATATTTGGCCATACATGTAAACAAACAAACAAACTCCTTTATTGCTTGCTTTAACAGGAGGCCTTGAAGCTGCAACAGGACGTGAGGAAGAAGAAACAGGAGATCTTGGAGAAGCACATCGAGACCCAGAAGGTGAGGACTCGTATCTTCTCTTCTCTTCTCTTCTCTTCTCTTCTCTTCTCTTCTCTTCTCTTCTCTTCTCTTCTCTTCTCTTCTCTTCTCTTCTCTTCTCTTCTCTTCTCTTCTCTTCTCTTTCATGCAGTCATTCATTCCTTCTGCTTTAGTTGCTGACCCTTTTGAATTTAATGTGTATTGCTTTTATTAATTGAGTTGTATGATTTTTTTAAACATGTATTTTATTAATAATATATTATATTACAAAAATAAAATATTTATGTATTTTTAAACATTTTTTTTTTTTTTAATGAAGATTGATTAATGACATTTGCGATTGAGGGGTTGTGTAGGTCTGATTTTTGTAGTTTTGATTTAAGTCCCTTGAGTTTGTCCACCATTCCCATGTGTAGTTGCTGATCTCCAAGCTGGAGAAGAACAAGAGTATGAAGGCGGAGGACAAGGCCCAGATCAAGGTCACGCTGACCACCCTCACCACCAGCATCACCAAGCTCCAGGAGGAGATCAAGGGACTGTCCAGTCCCGCCGCACTCAAGGCCATGAAGAGCAAAGCACAGGTAGGTCCAAGGGCGCCGGAACAAGTTTTAAAGTGGTGGTGCTTTTTTTTTCTTCTCTTCATTCTTTTTTTTCTTAGCAATGTTACGGCTGCTGCACTCCACTCATTTGTCTGCAGTAGAAATTGAGAAAGCGTCATTTAGAGAGCCCAAAAGTGGGGATGTAAATGCACCACTGCATCCCCCTTTCCGGCACCTATGGGTGGGCCTACATATGACATTACATGAAATCACATTTCCTTCGCGGAATTAACACCAGCCAACCGGCCAAATGCTGGTGAAATTGCAGTTTGGCTGGTAGAATAGACCAACTTACTTTGACCCATTGGTCCAGTGGTTCCCAAACTGGGGGTCGGGACCCCTAGGGGGGTCGTGGAGGTACTTCAGGGGTCGCGGACAAAAGGGACATTGCATTAAAGCGGGAAATCCACAGGTTTAACAGCTAACAGCGAATAGATGTATTTCCTGTCCTGTGTCATTAGTCATTGTGTATTTGGCTTGTGAGATTAACATGTGCAAGCCATTTTCGCTTGTAATGAAAAAAGTAAATTTAGAGCCCTGATTATATTACTGTAGACAAAATCTGACCGAGAAAGTGTCTATGCTCAACATGCTCTGAATAGGTGGCTATGCTAAACAGGCTTTTGAGAAACATGCTGTTAACACAAACCTAAATGGTTAGCCTGGAAGTCTGTTAAGTAATTTGCATCAACCATTCAATTAGAGTTGTGAACTTCTATTTGAATACAGCTGCAAATCTGTGTTCGGTAATTGGGGAACAGAACGTTTGCTTGGTTTGAAATGGTCTTAATTATAGTAATGCTTGAAAGTGTATAATGTGTGCTTGAGCGATTTCAATTAAAAGTCCAACCATTTTGCATTTGGCTGTGGCTCTAGTGATTCGACCTTCTGTTGCTTCACTGGTCCAGTAGTACAGTATTCATTTTATGCACGAGGAAGACTTTACTGATGTTTGATAAACAGATATAAAATCTGCGACACCAGGCGCTCATTTGTGATTATTATTATTATTATTGTTTTAATGAGTTTGACTTGAGTAGCATGCCCTTTTTTTGTTCCACTGCTCTAGACTTGTAGTGCAGTAGCCATGCTGTGCGTCAGCCTGATCTCACAGAATTCTGTGAGATAAACACGAATGGAATCTGTGGCAGTTTCCTGTGTTGGGTTTGCGGAAGTGTTTTTTTGTGGTGGGATTCACGGAAGCCCTTTCTATATGTTCCCTTAGCACTCTGTGACGCCATCATAGAATTTTGGCAAAATCTGTGAAACTGCCGCAGATTTGCTCTTCTTTATGTCCTAGTAATGTACCCTATGTTGTTCTACTGCTCTAGTTGTGTAACAGTTGAAGGTGAAGATTCTGCACATTCAAGGAAAAGGTGCAGGACAATGGCTGACTGTAGTTTCAAAGTCAGAGGTTCGCACACTTAAAATCCTTTTAAGCCCACAGTCTTCATCAGATCCTGATCTGATGAAGACTGTGAAGTCGAAACGTTATCCAGCCATAAAATAATAAAAGAAAACAGAAAGGATTAAAAGTGTGCGGACCTCTCACTTTGAAACTACTAGTTGTGTAACAGCCATTTTGAATATGATTGAGCGGAGACTCTAATGTCCTAATGTGCCCTTCCTTGTGTTGTTGTGCTGCTGTGGCAGGCCCAGAAGGAGCTCCTGGACACTGAGCTGGACCTCTACAAGAAGACCCAGGCCGGAGAGGACACCGCCCAGCTGAAGATCAAATACACACAGCTCCAGCTAGAGGCAAGTAAAACACACATGCGCGCGCGCGCACACACACACACACACATGCATACGCACACGCACACGCACACATGCATGCACACACACGCACGCACAGACACACACTCGCACAGACTGACACACTGCAGTTTGTTTAAATTGTTTAATCCACATAGCAAACACCTTGTTTGTTTTAAGCTGTTGCATGAGGGAGAAAGAGGCAAGGCATATAATTTCAACTGACTGTGTAGTAACTGTGTAGTTAGGAGGGTATTACCTCACAATTTAGCCGTTCTAGGTCGACTAGACCCTCCATCATGGCTGGATTGGACATAGGGCAATAAGGGCATTTGCCCGGTGGACTGTTGACGATTTTGGCCTGGCCCTAAACACATCAGCATCAATATCAACATCCCAGTCCCCATGCCGCTACAGCAGGCCTCTTCAAAATAGTCAGATATTAATAAAGCATTTTGGCTGTTAAGGTAAAAAAAAAAAATGCCTCAAAATATCTCATATTAGATGGCTAAAATTTTGTCAAAGGCCTTGTTGTCTCTTTCGATGCCTGGTGGACCGGTCTTGGCTAAAAATGCCTGGCTTGATTTTTCATCCTAGTCCAGCCCTGCACTCTATTATGTGAGCATCGACATGCATGCAGATCTTGAAATGATGATGAATAGCAGGACTTGACACTGGCACTTGCCAACCGGCCAAATGCTGGTAAAACTTAGCTGTGGCTAGTAATACTTTCAGTGTCACTAGCCAATTTGGCTGGCAGCTAATTCCTTGGTATGACATACACATCATAGTAGCCTATATTCTGTTGCTCGCCCCTTGTTTATCAATTGTTTGTATTTAAGTTCAAGAAAAAGCTCAGTAACTCATTTTCTATTTGCTTGATATACCTCCAAGTAGAAAGCTATACACTCATCTTGCTTTATCGCCTCATCTTCTGAGGTTAGACGTACAACATCATGATAAAGAAGAAAAAAAAAACCAATATAAAATCTGTGGCTTTTGGAATACCTGAATGGCTAGTGACTCAGGAAAACCACTAGCCAAAGTGGCCAGTGGATGAAAACGTTAAAGTCCAGCCCTGATGAATAGTACACTTTGACGATATACAGCTTCTTATCATGCTGGCACATGACTCATCAAAGTCAAATAGTTTTCAGTGTTCATCAAACACAAATAGGATGACCACTGTCTGTTGCAATTGACACAAGTAGTCTTTCTAACAATATAAGACGGAACAAATGATTTAACAGCTGAGCACTGAAGAATTCTCTATTTCTCTCCGTGAAATGTTTTTATGGGAAGCCGCAGCCATACACAACATCGAAATGTTACATTAAAAAAATGATGTTAATATGAAAATGTGTATTTGAATAAAAAAAAATAGCTTTTACATTTGGTTTGGCAAAAATGTTATATTGTAAGTGGTTTAATATTAATCTAAGGGCTTAATTCTTCTTTTTTAAGCCCATTGTGAAGGGGCACGTGAATTATTGAAAATGTTTAATCATTTCCATACTATACTAAAAATGTATATTAATAGACTGTTTAACACTTAAAGATTGTTTTCTTTTGCTTGCCAAAAATCCCAGAGCCATTATTTCTTCTCTGATAAGCCCATTCTCATAGGCTGCCATATTGAGAAGAGCGTGTGAATTATTTAACGCCCGTGCTTCTCTCCATCCCCCCCAGGCGGCTAAGCGGGGTCTCCTGAACACTGGTAGGGGCCGCGGGGCCCACGTGCGGGGCCGAGGGGTCGCACGGGGCAGGGGCCGCGGCATCCGGGGCCGGGGGCGAGGGGGCCCCTCCGTGCATGCGGTCGTGGACCACCGGCCTCGATCGCTCGAGATCAGCGGCTTCCTGGACGGAGACCGCACAGAGATCCTGCCACACTTTGCAGTGAGTTGGGGAATGATTAGCCGCGTTTGTGTGTGTCTGTGTGTTTGTGTGTACGCATGTGTGTGTCTGTGTGTTTGTGTGTAAGCCTGTGTGTTTTTGAGTTTCCGTGTTTGTATGTGTGTGTTTCCCTGTTAGTATGTGTGTGTTTATGTGTCTTCAGGTTGTACTAATGGGTTTTTAATGAAGCATTTTCGGTCTTAGAGTATGTTGTGTAAATACGTGCAAAATGACATTGCATGGAGACCAAAACATGTTTGAATTTAGTGTTGATTTGGCCTAATTTTAGTGTTTGCAAGCAAGATTTTGGTCAAAAGAATTTTGGTCAACGCAAACAAAATTCCGCAGACCGCTGCAATCTCTGGTGCACCTCAGGGGGGTGCCCGCACCCCAGGTGGTTAAGAACCACTGCCCTAGTTCTATCACACTATGCAAAGAAATTATCCAATTGTTTTACTGGTTCTTCAGTCAGGAACCCTATAGAGGTAAATGGTACTTAAACAGCGTTGATATCTTGGCGTGTATAAGATGGGAATGATAATTTGATGTTAGCACATCATCACTAAGCATACAGTAATCTGTTCTGAATCAAGTTAGACATGCATTAAGCCCAGACTCACTTGTATTGATCATGCTTTTTCCTGGATAGCTGCATGTAAGTGATTTTGTGCGTGCGTGCGCTCTTTTATTACAGCAATTTGGTGAGATCGAGGACTGTCAGATGGAGGACTCCAGCCAGAGTGCCATAATCACCTACAAGACTCGCGCAGAAGCAGAGCTGGTAAGGACACACACGCACAGACACAGACGACTCGCACGCAGACACAGACCTACACACAGACGCATATGCACAAGGACACACACACACACAGTTAAGGAAATACAGACATTCTCACTTTCATATGCGTAGCAACAGAAGACTTGGATGGAAGCACAGTTTTGGTCTAACATACACATAAATGCACACAGACGCATGAAAGAAACCTAACCTGCATCAGAAACTGTGTGGAGAAGATGACATTACTTCTCCTCCATATTGCTGCATATCTGAATGTAATCCAGTAAATGTATGTAGCAGTAGCTGTTAGGTCTCTGATATAAATGGTCAGTGTTCACCCAAGTCAAATCTTCTCTCTCTCTCGCTCTCTCTCGCTCTCTCGCTCTCGCTCTCGCTCTCTCTCTCTCGCTCTCTCTCGCTCTCTCGCTCTCGCTCTCGCTCTCTCTCTCTCTCTGTGGTCCTGTGTTCTCGTCCCTCAGGCGGCGGTGCACGGCGTGAGGTTCAACAACCAGCTGCTGCGTCTGTCGTGGCACAAGCCCATCATCCCGCTCAGCCAGAGCGACCCGGAGGAGGCCGAACCCGAGGAGGAGGAGGTGAGTGAGGCCCTGCCCTGCCAGGCCATGCCATGCCCTGTTGTCTCATGCCGGGCTGCTGTGCTAGTGGATTTGCTACCCTGAAAGGTACACTGTGCAGGAAATGGTCAAAAAAGGTACTGCAATTATGCTGCTCATTGAAACTGGGTTGCATATTGCCTAATTCTGTCTTTTCATTACAGTAATAATAATAAAATAATAAGCTATTATTTTCTAGTATGGCCCAAGTACAGTCATTTTTGCAGCTTAACATCTATTTCTGGAAGTTAAAAATGGCGGACCATGGAAAAGATCCCCCTTTTTAATGTATGAAAAGTGCAATTTCCCCAGTCATAATATTTAGAATTTGATGGTGGTGGTGAGTATTCATGAAAAAGGTAACATTAATGAATGGGTTGCATGTATTCTGGAAATAAACAACTAAACATCTTACACAGTGTACCTTTAACGTACAGGGTTCACAAAATGGGCAGGATGAATTCTGGAAATAAACTACTAGAAATTTTACACAATGCTCCTTTGAAAGTGCAGTATGTACTATGGTGGCCATGTGTGTGTGGCATCAACATTGATGGGCCACCCCTCGGATTCAATATTTATAATCCAGTGCCACATATTTCAATTGACCTGGTTTTACCTGTCCAAGTCAACCAGGTGATTGCCTGGTTGAATGATCACAGGTAAAACCAGGGCATTTGGAATATGTGGCACTGGATTGAAATGAAATCACCTCCACCTGATAAATCATACTGGTTGAAACGTTGACTGTAATGAACTGGGAGCAACAACAGTGTGCCAATCTTCTTTGTTTTTTTTTTAAAATTTGATGACGTTTAACCCACTGTGTCCTGGAGCGACATATAGGCTGCATTCAGGTTCTTGAGATTTGAGCTGTTTTATTAACCCATTTTAGCCTGATGACTCGTATGTGTTGTTTACCCTTTGACACATATACGCTGCATTCTCTTTAGATTTTTTCTTTTTTAATAAAAATGTGGGTGTGTTACAGCTGAATTAACACGTTCTAATGCAAGATGAGGGTCTTGGGGTTTAAATGCAACTTTTTTTGATGTTTTTATGTGCATCAGAGGCTAAGATATTTAGGTTTTTATAGGCTGAGGGCAACTTTCCCAACAAGGGCTTAGGCATTCAGCAGGCATTTTTTGCAGGTGCTTCAGGCATCAATGGGTTAAAAATGTGGGTATGTTCGAGCTGCATGAACACATTCTAGTACAACATGAAGGTTCTAGCCTTTAATTGCAACTCATTTCATGTTTTTATGTGCTTCGGAGGCTGAGATATTTAGATTTTAATAGGGAGAGGGCACCTTTTCCCAAAAAGGGCTTAGGTTAAAATGGTTTTATCTGCCGCCTGCTTATTTGGATGTGCGTGCACTCCAAACACTTACTGCATTGTAGTGATTAATGAATCCAGGTTTCCCCCATCACTGGAGATCAACTGGGTTGTTCAGCTTTTCTAATGTAGTGTCTGTTGTTTCTCTGTGTGTCCTGCAGTACCAGGAGGACTCACTGGTGGACGACGTGCTCTTACAGGACGATGACGAAGACGACGATCACGAGTCTCGCCCGTGGAGAAGATGAGGAGGAGGGGGATGAGGAAGATGAAGTTGAAGAGGAGGAAGAAAAGGCCTTCACTCGTCCGCCTCCTGACATCCATTTTAATCGTCTTCTCACCTTTCCTTTGCTGTTATTAACCGTAAACAAAAGCTGTGTGCTTCAGAAGTGTGTTGGGAGGGGGGTGGGCTTGGCTTTGACTGGTGGCTAACCCTGTGTGTGTGTGTGTGTGTGTGGAACTTAAACTTGTGTATATATTTCGCGTTACTTTATTGGTATTTTTTTATGCTGTAAAGAAAACCCAAACATGAATTTGAAAGTACCTTTTGTGGTTTGAAGACTTGTGATTAAAAGAAGGGCTTCTTTTGGGATTTTTGTGTGCAAGCCAATGGGGTGCATTACGACTGTGATTTTGACTGGGGTTGAGCGTTGTGTGTCAAGCCGTCAGGAAGATGGCCCGTGACGACGCGGAGTGCTTTAACATAGAGTAGCGGTTTTAACAGTAGTAGTCTCCAGCCTCCTTGCATTTGATGTGTACATAATTTTATGTAATTTTATGTAATGACGATGATGATGATGATGATGACGATGATGATTTGTATGACTATGCTCTTGTACGCTTCTGAAAATCTTGGCATTTGTTTTGAACTGTACAAAAAAAGAGAAAAATAAAGAATTGAAATGGTCTAAGAAAATAATCAGCTGCCAAAAAAGGAAAAAAAAGAAAAGAGAAAAAAGAGAAAATATTGGAGATATCCCATCTGCCTTTGATGGCTAAAAAAAAAAAAGATGAAAGAAAAAAAAGATGGAAAGCTGAAAAAAATAAAGACCATTTCAAGCCCCCACCCCCCCAATCCTCAACTAAAAGCAATATTCCAAGAACCTCTTCCACAACTGTGGAAAGAGCATCTCTCTCTCTCTCTCTCTCTCTCTCTCTGTCTCTCTCTGTCTCTCTGTCTCTCTCTCTCTCTCTCTCTCTCTCTCTCTCTCTCTCTCTCTCTCTCTCTCTCTCTCTCTCTCTCTCTCTCTCTCTCACACACACCCTCTCACCTGTATCTTATCTTTATCTTTCTATCTCTGTGTGAGAGATTTGGTAAGTTATGGAGGTATGAAGGTGAGGTAAAGCAATGCATGGATTTCTTTATTGATGTTTGAATTCTTCATATGTTATTATAATTAATCCCATTCATATTTTTGATTGGCTCATGACCAGACTTATTTTGTTTGCTTTTATGTCTACCTCAGGTTACTGCAGATCCCCGCGGCTCATCAGAAGATCCTGAAGTCAACCCTGCAGACTACAGAGAATTCATGAATCCATTTTTTGCTCTATGTTGTAAAAAAACAAAAAAACAAAAAAAAACCCTGTTATTTGGAAATTGTGCACTGCATTATTGGATACATAAATGTCATTCATGTATAACACCTAAGCTTCCTGTTTGTATTTCCAATTGACATTTTTCTTCTGTGCTTAAACTTGTAGTTTCAGTTCAGTTCTTTCAGTAACCACTGGTTACTATCACAAGAGTTCAGATTTTGTTATTCCACCTGACGGTTACAGTAGTGTTACTGTTGACCACACAGTTTCTAAAGCTAAAAGGTGATTTATCTTGTTTTAAATTACAGTTTTGGTTATGGGTATATGGCCTAAGCCTTGATGTGGTCTGTAGCCAGCCTCAGTCTGTTTTCATTAGTCTAGCTGTGGAGCTACTCAAGGCTGCTGGGTGTGGGTGATGAAGAGAAGTGCCTTATTTCAGCTCTTCCCTGATGACCCTCCTCCCCAACACACACACACACACACAACTGGACACTGAAACTGATAAACTAATATACACCATATAAACTAATGCACATAGGCTACCGCTCATGCACAAACTAACACACACACACACACACACACACACACACACTGTAGTGGCTCATCTCGTCACATCTGCTTTTCAGACTCTCAGGACAGATAACCCAATCAACTCCAGTCGTCACTACATTATGAACACACAGCACACACACACACGGGTCTCCTCCTATTCTCCTCTGGCCACCTACTGTAGTTACCTGTGGTGCTGCCACGCACCGCCGGCTAATTGGAACAAATTCCATTTCCCTTTTGCTGCAGGCAGGGCCGCTGACCGCAGCTTTGCCCGTCCAGGCCATCTGCAGCCATCTGAAAGCCCCCATTCAACAACATTTACACTGTAATGGGGACCCACTTCTGGGGTGCCCCCCCGCCCCCCAATCTTCCTGTGCCCGGGACAACTGAACCTTTTGCCCCCACTCCCCATTAGACCCCTCCCCCCAATTGGCTTCCCTGCCTCTTCATCCATCCATCTCCATCCTCTCTCCTCCACCCCACCCTCATCCACACCCCCTTGTGCCGACTGCACTGAATTTGTCATTAACCCCCCCGACTCACCAAGCACCTCTTGCCCAGTCAGGGGTTGTTTAAATAGGCCATCTCTGAGAGCCTACGAGCCTGAAACCCCCAACCCTCACAGGCTGCCCTCTCGCTCATCCGTAAGGTGATGATGCATAGGGCCCAGTGGCGTGCACAGACGATTTTGGGGGGCAGGTGCTGGGGGTGCGAGGCATGTTTGCTACCATAAGCAATAGAGTCTGTGGCTGAATCTCAAACGGTGCACTTGTGCACTTCAGTGTTCATGTTTCAGTGTGCATGCCGTATTAGTTACGCACTGAAACATAGTGCCCGAAGTGCACAAGTGCGCCATTTGAGATCCAGCCTGTGTTTATTGGGGCATTGCTGTCATATGCTTTTGATAGTGAAACATTTATAGATTGTCATGTCAACCTGAACCACAGTACATTGTGACAGTAAACGTTTTAAAAAAGCAACTTTCAAAAGGGCATTTTTTGTCCAGTAGGGCAAAGGGGCAGGTGTTTTAGCACCACCTCGTCCCTATCTGTGCACAGGCCAATTGCTTCAGGGCAACGATACTAAAAGCTCCTGCTTGGATTGTTTATCATTGCAACACTTTTATCAACAGAACTTCGATCAGCTGCAGACTAACTGCTTTGTTAAATCAAACATGTTGTTGCCTGGAAACTTTGTTGGAAATTGTCTGTCAAAATCTTTAGACTAGGGAAGTTGCAGGAACTATTTCCATCTGTGACATATTGTTATTGAGCCTCCATGATTGGTGTAAGCTGCTGTGATTCATTGGCTGTATGCACCAGGAATACATCATTGACACAAAATAATTTATTGTTGAGTTATTGGTGAATTTTACCAATTAATTTGTGAGTGGTTGATGCCTTTTGCTGAGGTATTTGTGATTTTGATATATTTTGTTGTGGACACAGAATTCATTCGTTCGTTCGTTCGTTCATTCATTCATTCATTCATTCATTCATTCATTCATTTATTCATTCATTCCTTGGACTGTTTTTTGTGCTTCTCATCATCATAGCATGCATGCATGCATGCAACCTCCTCCCTCTCTCTCCCCTCTTCTTCTCATAAAGCCCCCTCTGGTTTCAGGTCCATTGCTAGTGTTTTCTCCACATGCTTCCTAGGCCTAATAGCATTGTTTTCCTCTGTGGCGGTGACAACACTGCTGCCTGACTGACTGGGCTGATGCCATCATCAGGCTAGCAGGTGCATGCCACCATTTATTCATGAGCGATAACACATTTACACATCCCAAACCCTGCCGATGCGTTAACCTTTTGCCATAGCTGCTTCCATGGCCTTTTACAATTTGCGTCGACGTGATGAATTGCTCAGGTCCATTATTGTTTTGTTTTTTTGAGTGAATCACCAGGGTAGCTGATTTTTTTAATCATTATTATTTTTATTTTTTTAAAGAAATGGACAAAACTTTTTATGATGTGGAGCAAAAGGGTTTTGTTTTTATATATATATACATACATATTTATTTTCATATTTTGCTCCACCATTTTAATGTGTAACCTCTAATGTCGTTTTTTTGTTCCCCTGAGGGAAGAGAAAAGCATGTTTATGTGACATCATGTGCAGTAACGCAGCGGAATATTAATCCATATTCATGAACGAGCCTTTATGTGGCCTGCTTTTCAGAAAACGCTGCATACTGATTAATGTTTTCCCTCTGTTAAACAATTTCCACAGACTTTTCCCTGCTGCTGCTTGTAATTCTTTCTTTGTTGCTCTTGAGGAAGGAACGCTTTGTTTACGAGACCCCTCTTACTCCTGGTGCCTGTACTGTACGCGTGTGTTTGTGTTGAGAACTGCCCCCTCCCCCCACCTCTTGCTTACCCACCCCCTTCACACACACACACACACACACACACACACACACACACACACACACACACACACACACACACACACACACACACACACACACACACACACACACACACACACTGGTGCTCCCTGCCAGTTCTATTGCTTGTGAATATTTCATGCCATCCTTCCATAAGCAAATTTTTTGGTCCCCAGAAAGTTCAGGCAAGGCATGATTAATTTAGTGTTTATCCGCGACGTCCTCTTAAACACTGCGTCCTGCTGGCCACGTTGTGCTGCTCCGCACAGTATGGGCCCTAATCACTGACCCTAAATCATTACCACGGTCCACGACTGTCTAGTTTTTTTTTCTATTGGACTTGGATTGAAGCATGCAATATGCTATGCAGGCACTGAAGCACTGAAACAGTTCTACTGTGGCCTAATTTGGTTGTTTTCTAAATACTAAGCTAATGAAAATCGTAATTTCATTTACTGTTTCATTTAGCATAGCCACCGTCAACCAGCAACATTAATCTCAGACCTTGGACTTGGATTGAAGCATGCAATATGCTATAGAGAGGCAAGCATGCTGCAGAGGGAATATTTGTGTCCATGGTTTAGGTCAGTGTTTCCCAACCTTTTTTGTCTTATGTACCCCCTAAGCATCTTAGTTGTGCCACGAGTACCCCCTAATTTATGTTCTATATTGCTTTCTCTGTCCTAATATGACTTCTCCATTAATTTGTTATAATAATAATAATTTTCCAAGTACCCCCTACAGTGTGCTCGCGTACCCCTAGTGGTACACGTACCCCTGGTTGGGAAACACTGGTTTAGGTGATCGTACTGTGAGGACTGCTTGTTGGAGAGACAATATTACTGTAATTGAAGTGTTTTGTATATAGTTGGGCTAATTAAAATCGTAATTTAATGTGTTTCATTTAGCATACCATCAACTGCTATCATTAATCTCAAGTCTCTGCCCTATGCTAGGCTGCTCCTTTTGGTGGGGGCCTCAGTGTGTTGATGTTTATGGTGTGTCCAGGGCCACTGACAGCTGTGGCCAGGCCCAGGACAAAGGGATCTGAAGCCGCATTACACCCCCCCCCCCCATAATAAGGCATAATAAGGACCCAATTCTGGGCCTCCCTTCTCCCTGGACGTGGCACAATTGACCCCTTTGTGCCCCCCTGTCGGCTTCCATGGTGGTGGGGCCATGGGTCGGTTGGTTGGTTGTATTGTGTAGCCTATGGTTTGCGTGGACCTTCTGGTGGCCTCTTCCATGCAGACTACTGCCCTCTGATGAACCACAAATCCCAGGAACCCCTGGCGTGCGGGCCGGGCCGGCGGGCGAAATGAGAGCCGTAAATTAGCCGGGGCTGCTGGGAATAGGCTTCTCTCTGTGCATGTCTCGCTGAGGGCAGTAGATTAAGCACGCACGCTGTGCTGACAGCCCGCCACGACCCTCAATTCCACACTTTTCCAAAACGCTCTGTCTCTCAACCTTACACCACCAGATCTCACACTGTCAATTTAGTTTAGTGTTTGGAAATGTAATGTTAATTTATTTTATCTTTTTTGCCCATGAAATGGCAGTATCTGCTTGACTGGCAATAAACTAAAACAATTTAGTGTAAGAGGATGTTGCCATTCACCTTTGTCCATTCCTTTGATTCTCTTTCTTTTGTTCTTCACCTTTTGTCTGTATTCTGTTCCCATTTGAATGAACTGCCTCTAGGAGAGAGTTGTTCCGTTTACCATAATCTAACCACCTAGAAACAAACAAAGTAAGGATGGGTTAAAATGGATTAAAACAAAATTATTTATTTAACATTGTTCATTGCAATAAATAGCCACATGATGGCGCCACATCACAGTACAGGCCAGAGCCGTATGGCTCTGGTACAGGCCAGGGCAACATTGTGCAGCAGTAACGACTCTCTTCACATCAGGCCAGAGGATCCATGCAGTTACCCAGCAACTGGATGCTGGTGAGAGCTGAGGGGTATTCCAAGAAACGGGTTTAGTAGTAAACTAAGTTAAATTAGTCTTGAGGTAGGCCCTACCGTGGCCTAACGGTAGGGCACTTGTTACTATGCGGCCGACCCTGGTTTGATTCCCGGCCCGAGTTCTTTGCCAACCCTCTCCCGTCTCTCTCTCCCCACTCGCTTCCTGTCACCATCTTCACTGTATTATCGCAGATAAAGTCTAAAAGAAAAAAAAATATATATTTATATATATAAAAAAGTTAATCTTGAGGTAGTGGAAAATCATCTATTGTAGAAGGATCCTCAGTTTCAATACTACATGACGCACGCAAACTATTAGCAGGTCATGATAAATTATCGTATACTGCTTCCTGTAGGTCAACTTAGCTAGGTTTATCACTTAACCATGTTTTTGGAATACCCCCTAGGTCAGCCGTTCTCAAACTTCAGAACACCAAGGCCCACTTTGAAATGTGAAAAAATTCTGGGGCCCACCAAACCATATAGCCCAATATGCTGTAGCATAATAACTTATTATATTATATTAAACTTATATTTTATTATATTATATTATGTTATATTATATTATATTATATTGTTATGATGAATAATAAGTTAGGGCCTATTTTCAGAAAGTTGTGGCGACTGAGGGGCCTCCTAAATACTGAATATGAAATTAGCATGAAACAAGCCAGCATTCACAGCTCAAGGAAATATGCATTAGCTAAATACTAAATGCTCAATTAATAGTTAATAGGAAATGGCCAACTGTAGCAAGTCAAAACGGCAAAGATTCCGCTTACAATTGACTGAAAATTATTACAAATATCCATTTTACACATAGCCTACATCAACACCATAAGCATGAAAACACACCATATCACGACGGAAGATAGATAACAAGATAACTAAACAAGATGTGAATATCCAAACACCATGTGTGTAAATTTGAGGATGATTTTCCCAGACCTCTCGCGGCCCACCTGCAATGCCGCGGGCCGCGGTCCATAGTTTGAGAATCACTTCCCTAGGTCTTTAATGACTCAAGTGTCAGACTTCAGGTCAATGTAACAGAAAACAGGACAGGCATGTAACGAAGATAAAACATTACATACTTTTTCTTCATGAGCTTTTCCATGGTTGGAGTTCTTGATAGAGAGGGGGTTAAAGAAATTCAGTAAAATGCAGTACAGTATCTTCCTAACTCAAAACCAGTGTTTTCATCAACAGGCCACCTTGCAGAAGAGTTATTTGCATGCAGCAAATTCATGGACTTTGCTACATGGCCTCAGTTTTAGCCTACTGCTAAGAGTGTGTACCGAAATTAACTTGGCCTATATATTTTCAATGTTTTTACATGTTTAAATGAACTGAAATTGACTAGACTCAACAGAAACAAAAAAAAACTGTGTTTCTTATATTGACCAAAAAAATATATGTTTTCTGTAATTGACTAGACTTGTAATCGCTCAACGGCAAATGTGGTGAGTTTTTGAAGGAACAGTACGTGAACAGGGTGTGCACAGAATAGAAAGACAAGGTTCACAAAATAAATGATGATAACCATAATAATAGACAGTGATCATTAGTAACCGTGTGCTTTATCACTGTCAATTTGATTAATTTTTGTAATTAATCGCCAAAACCCTACACACAGTTGTCAAGCTGTCTTAACTTAATGGGTCACATTTTCTACCATACATTTCCCACCTTTCAAATCCTGGCCTGTCAAGGTTGTAATGCATTACCAGTAAATAGTGGGGGTGTTATGGGATGAGATGGGATGTGTTGGTAATCCAGAACGAGAGGAAAAGTGACTGGACGCCATTGATTGGGTGACAGTGATTTGCAAGGAGCCGGTTGATGGCTTGTGACAGACGTGTAACGAAGGTTAAAGATGGCCATTTAGCTAGAGGGCAGAGGTCATTTGGGTGCCTGACCCCAGGGATGGAGTGATGGAGAGAGGTGAAGAGGTGGTGGTGGAGGGAAAAGCACTGCATATATCCCTTTGTTTGCTCAGAGATCAAGAGATCATGGTGGCTTTCATCCTTGAAGAACATAGTGAAGAACCTTCTCTCCGGTGACCGTTTTACTTCATAAAAAAATACCCTAAAAACCTACTCTTGTGCTCTAACTGTGCTTGCTCTATACTACCCACATATAGTGTGCTCCTATGACCTCATTTGTTGGTCACTTTGAATAACAGCGGCTGTTAAATGCAATATAATGCATTGTAATAATTATGTTATTATAGTCTATCTAGTGATTGTCCTACCGCTGGATCTTATAGAGAGTATGAAGACTCGTAGAATGTGTCATCCATTTAGCAGTTTATTTCCAGAATTTACGCCTATTGACAAATGTCCTCCTTTTCATGAATATTTAATTCCACCAGTTTGTATCATGGCTTGGAGAAGCCTGTATGTATACTTCTCATACATGAATGGATGAAAGATATTTATGTATAGATTATGTAGTTGAGGGCTTTTAGTTAGTGTTAATTGGTGTCTTCAAGTTGAAATCAGGGGAGTATTTCTCAAAACCAAAGTTGCTTACTACATCAGCTACTTTGTTGTTTTCAATGCATTTTCCCATTGGCAAACCGAGGTTGCTACAGGCTAACAACTTCTCTTTTGAGAAATGCACTCCAGATTTGTTTTGTCACACAGATCAAGTGGAGATGGTGCTACTCCACTGAACCTTCTGGGTGAGATAGGAGCTGTTTGGATATGGTGGGTTGGTAGTCAGTGTTTTCCAGTTGAAATCAGATTTGCGTTGCGCTCAAAGGGTTACTGGTTGTGTATTGATATCCTGTCAGTAAAAACAAAACACGCATCATTGACATCCTGGATGTTCTTGGATGGATGAACCTGTTTACAGTAGCTGTAGAAAAAAACCAAAACAGAAGCTCACAGTCACTCGAGTGTGTCCTGGGAATTGTCTAAACACTCCCCTAACGTCTTTCTCTTGTTAATATCACTAGTCATTTGTTTTCTTTTTGTCTCAGACATGTAAAAGGCGTGATCTTCTGAGGAAGACGAACATCACACCACAGGAACATGTCAGGTAAAGGCAAAAAAAGACCTCCACATGTCTGAAACAAAAGAAATGTAATTAATAGATTTATCAAGAAGACCTAATGAACGTAATACATCTGCTGTTATTATTACCCCACTGGAGATGCACTGTAGTTATATGTTGTCGACTGTATGGCTTTAAATCCCACTGTGTATTATAGGCACCTCACTCATTAACATACACACATTTAAATGAATTAACAAATCATAGCTGTGTTTGTCAGCTTGGGGGTTGGTGACAGAGTGTGTGCGTGCGTGCGTGCGTGCGTGCGTGTAGTAGTAGTAGTAGTAGTTGATTGTGCGTGTGTGTGTGTGTGTGTGTGTGGAAGTAGAAGTAGTAGTAGTAGTAGTAATTGGTGTGTGTGTGTAGTAGTAGTAGTAGTAGTTGGTGTGTGTGTGTGTGTGTGTGTGTGTGTGTGTGTGTGTGTGTGTGTGTGTGTGTGTGTGTGTGTGTGTGTGTGTGTGTGTGTGTGTGTGTGTGTGTGTGTGTGTTTGTATGTGTCTTAGTCTCTGTCTCTATTTGGAGTAGGGGTGTCTGACCTCCTCACCTCCAGATTAGCCATAATGCCCTGATGTCCCGTGGCCTCCCCAGCCCTAATAAAGACACAAAACAACACCCCCACAGGGACACTCACTCTCACACACACACACACGCACACACACACACACACACACACACACACACACACACACACACACACACACACACACACACACACACACACACACACACACACACACACACACACACACACACACACACACACACACACACACACCTCTCTCTCTCTGTCTCTCTCTCTCTCTCACACACACACACACACACACACACACCTCTCTCTCTCTCTCTCTCTCACACACACCTCTCTCTCTCTCTCTCTCTCTCTCTCTCTCTCTCTCTCTCTCTCTCTCTCTCTCTCTCCATGTCTCTGACACACACACACACACACACACACACACACACACACACACACACACACACACACACACACACACACACACACACACACACACACACACACACACACACACACACACACACACACACACACACACACACGTAGAGACATTCATAGTGGTGTGTAAATGAGGTGCCTCTGTGACCCTGCCTGTAATTGCATTAGTTTATCACTGCACCGCTCCATTTATGAGACACACACACACACTCACACACACACACACACACACACACACACACACACACACACACACGCACACGCACACGCACACGCACACGCACACGCACACGCACACGCACACGCACACACACGCACACGCACACACACACACACACACACACACGCACACACACACACACACACACAGAGGGAGAACATAATGCATGCGTGTGTGCGTGCGTGCCTGTGTGTGTGCGTGTACATACAGTACATGTGTTTGTGTATATGTGTGTCTGTGTGAGACCGAGCTCTGCCCCAATACTGCTGTATATTTGCATGTTGATAGCTTTTGCCTCCCTTTGCATGCCATGGAAATATTTTCTTCAATGGAATAGACAGTATAACGCCTTCAAAAATTGAGAAAAAAAGAATCATTTTAAACATCATGCTTCATGTGAAAAATATTTATTCTTCCCATTTCCTTTACAGGTACAAAATACAGAGTGTATGTAGGGATTTCAGACAGCTTGGTCTGGAGAGATTCACAAGAGAACCCGTGGCAGGATCGCTGGCTGGCTGGCAGGATGAACCATATAGTAGATGTCTGGGTGAGGTTTTGAAAAAAATATATATAGCCTATTTGTTTTTTGTTTTTTGTTTAGGGGGGGGGGCACCTTTATTTGTACAGAACAGTGAAGAGGCGCACAGGAAACGAGTGGGAGAGAGACAAAGGAGGACCGGGAATGAAACCCAGGTCGCCGGTGTAACAGTGCAGTGCCCTCACCGTTTGAGCCACGGCTGGGCCAATGTCTGGATAGGTTTTTATGCAGGCCAGGAGACATTCTACTATCTCTAGGGGATTTCTGGATGCACCATGGCTGTGTGGGTGAGTTTCGGCAGGTTAGTAGACATCCTATTGCATTTTATGGGTTTTCCCCTAGAGCAGTGGTTCCCAAACTTGGGCTCAGGACCCTTAAAGGTGCACTGTGTAATATTTTTAGTTGTTGATTTCCAGAATTCATGCTGCCCATTCACAAGTGTTACTTTTTTAACAAATACTTACCACCACCATCAAATTCTAAGTATTCATTATGACTGGGAAAAGTGCACTTTTCATACATGAAAAGGGGGATCTTCTCCATGGTCCGGCATTTTGGATTTCAAGAAATAGACATTCTTAGCTGCGAAAATTGCTGTACTTTGGTCATACTAGTAAATATTGGTTTATTACTTAATAAATATTAATGAAAAGATCATATTTGGCAATAAGCAGCACAGTTTTAATGAGCAGGGCAGTTGCAGTACCTACTCTGGCCACATCCTACACAGTGCACCTTTAGGGGGCGTCATGAAGGTAATGAAGGGGCGTTGTGGAGAGAGGGGACTGCTTGCATAAAGTCTTGAATAATATGCTTTCTTATGTTATAACCAAACTGAATTGGTTATTACAATTTTCACTTGTATGGTTAATAAATGTGTTTAGTTTTCCTGTGACTCTCACGCTAACATAGCCTATTGAACAAATATGTTTAGGTCCAAAAGGGGGTCCCAGCTGCAAATGTTTGATTGGCCACTGCCCTGGAGAATCAGCAGGAAAGGATCATTCAGTCTTTTCAGGGTCTTTCTTTCTTTCTTTTTTTTTCATTTCGGTATTGTCTTCATTTGTTCACATGATTTACATATTTGTTTATTTATTTATTTGTTTTTATTAATATTTTTTCACAGACAGCAATAACCATTACACACTTGCATTGTTGCAATTACAGCACATTACTACAGCTATCTGCTTTTCTTTTCAGGGTCTTTTCAACACCTTACTCTTGCCTAGTTCAACAGCAGGTGGGAGAAATGTCTGTCTCCACTCTCCAGCAGAGACGTGCGGTCAGGGTAGGCAGGGTAGGCAGTGCCTACCCTGGGATAAATGTCTTAAAAATAAAAACTAACACGTGTTTAAAAAAATATTCTTCAGAGTTCACATAGGCCTACACAACAATAACATTGATTCAGCATAAATTATGAGCTGTTTAAAGTACAGTATACACAGGACAACGATCAAAAACCTAAGTAATCGCACGAAGCAAAGCGCTCAGGCTTGGGCAGGTTGCCGTGGCAACGCGCAGTCCCGGCTGGTAGCAGAGACAGGCTGAAAGCAGAGCTTTCGAATGCCAGCCAGGCAGCCCGGTAAGGCAGCTTTTCCTCTGCCTACCCTGCCTTCAATGCTGTCAATGTAGAAGTTTGCGCATGCGTATTAAGTTGTCACATAGCTTGTCAATGGGACTAAAAGCAGAGCCTTTACTCTGTGGCGGGAGTATGTGAGCCAATCACAGCGCCCAAAATGAAAAATTGTTACAATTCAGGTAGTAGCCAATTTCTGCCCTACAGGCAGCTATGATAGCAACAACTAGCAAGGCAAGGCTTGTTCAAATCTCTAGCCGTATCGGAAAGAAAACATGGCAGTCTTTGGCTTTTTGTCTTTATTATTTTTTTTTTAAAAATGCCGAGAAGTAGCAAGAAAGACGGTTAAAGTGACAGACAGCTGAGCCGTTTGCAATCGCTGCATTGTGGAAATATTCAACATCAGATGGGTAGCAGCTTCAAGTAGCCTAGTTTGCACTGGGACAAAATGTCTTCATCATGTCAACCACCCCGGGCTTTTAATGGAACTAGCTTGCATGAAAAACACAGCCTACTTGTGATTCTGCTTTAAGGTAAGATTCATCTAATTATTATGCTGCGGGTAGCCTTTTAACATGAACATGCTCAAGTTTGTTCGTGGTGCCTTTTGTTGTCACCGTTTGTCAGGGTGTTGACATTGAAGATTGGTTGTGCGGTGGTGGACATGAATAGACCGTGTGTGTGTTATTATCGACGCGAGATTGTTTTTTTGAGCGTACGACATGACTCCATTTCCCTAATTTATTATGATGATGACTACGCAATGCGTGAGTTGTGTGGAGCCTGTTAGCAAGTGCAGCTGCGTTCTTTTGAAGTGCGCGGTGTGCGAGTTGAGATCAACGTGGAACAGGACGATTGACTGGGGATGGTTTCTCGGAGTGCTTCCGCACTCACAAATTGACTTTATTTGAAACACCTTGCACAACCGTAGCTGAAGTGTTTGAGAATACTATCACGCACAAGGATGAGTCTCAGAAGTGGTTTCGTTGGTTTACTCGATACTGTCTGAATGCACGGGTCATGTTTGCAAGCAACCCGCCCCCTTGCCTACTTTCCTTCTTGTCTGTGAGTGTTTGATTATCAGCACAAAACGCGGCAGTGAGGCAGGAGCTGTTACCTAGGTTGGTTTATTGCTAAATGTAAATCGTTTCCCCCTCACATGCTATGGTGTGATTCACAGTTGGTGAACTAGACATTTTATCTTCAAAAGTAGGCTACACGGTGCCACCCTGCATCCATGTGAAACACCCTGGCATTTGCAACAGAATAAACAGAAGAGCAACAAAATCAACTGCTAAAGCCAAAAGTTAAAGCTTTTCCCCCAAAATGTTGTAGCTTTCTAAATTATTATTGTAAAATGTAGGCCTACAGGTCCTTAAAGGTGTACAAAGTATGGTCCTGGAGCTAATTTGGCAATTTGGCAAAACAAATAATTGTAGCTGGCCTTTTCAAGAAATTGAAATTATGTTTTCACTTATTGTTTCAGATTTAGGTCTACTGACAATGTCCAAATGTCTAAATAGTGTAGCCTATTTACTTATTTAGTTATTAGAGCTGTGGTGGTTAAGCACTGATGGCATCTTATAGCCTACTTTATATTTACAGTATTTAGAGAAACATAGGCCTACTAATTTGTTGCACATTAAAGAAAATATCAGCATGTTTATGTGAATAGGCC
>NC_085868.1:28395200-28425200 GCF_034702125.1 Engraulis encrasicolus
ATCAGCAGCACAGCATCATGTAGCACACATGGAGGCATACTGACAGCAGTAGGCATGCAATTCACACACTCACAATCACACTCATTTAAGAGAACATTTTATTGTCATAATGGTATTAAAGTACAAATCAAGAACATTTGTAATTTGACTGAAGTAATCGGAAAAAAACGTTTTTTTTAAGTCACAGATTGTCAAGGCATATTGGATGAGATTTATTGACAAAGGCATAAATATATTGACAGAGAGGTGTCGGCGCTGGAGAGGAATCGCACATAAATATTTGCCTCAGGGATATGGTTCCCATGTGACACCACTCATTGCCTTTGGGTCTGTGCATGTGTAATGGAGGCTAACTAGCAGTTTTTTTTTTTTTTTTTTTTTACGACTTTATTTTTACAGGACAGTGTGAGAGGGGGACAGGAAGCAAATTAGGAGAGAGACGGGGAAGGGCCGGCAAAGGACCCAGGCTGGGAATCGAACCCGCATGGCAGGCGAGTGCCCTACCGGTTGGCCACGGCAGGGCCTTAACTAGCAGAGTTGGCGTGGAACGTTAGTGAACCTCCCTCCCGATAGCCTCATACAGTGGCGATGCCGTTGGGCTTGGGGACTGGTCCTTTAGTCCAGCGGTGTCGTACTGTGCCTCCCATTGCCGAACCATTGTAGTTCACAAGGTTGCAGGTTTGCAGCCCGAGGGGGACGAACAGGTGCAAGATGACCTCTGTCACAGTCACACGTGTGTTTTACCTTGGGTCTGTGCTGCTCTCAGTTAAGATTTTAAGGTGTGTAGAGCAGGGCCAAACACAAGGCCCGGGGGGCGGATGCGGCCCGCCAGATGATTTCATATGTTGGTTTAATACTAGTAATTAGAAGGCATCGACACATGTCATGGAAGCAGGGTTCACGTTAGCCGGCTGTGGCCGGACATTGGCCGTTTGCATGAATGAATGACCGGCAAAATAAAATGTTCCCGGACAACATGTCCGACAAAAATGACAGCAATTAGTCAGTAAATAATATTAGCCCATTTTAAATAGGTCTACTTAAAGTTACAAAACACCAGTAGGCCTAATATGAAACTGAACAAAGCTGAAAATATTTGTGAATAACTGAACTTGTCATAAACAGCACGCAATATTGCTTGCGCTCTCGTCCCCACCGTCGTTGTCCCCAATTACGTTATGCTTATAATCCCTTGACTCACACTGGCTGATGTGCTGTCGAGGAACGATTCTGTTTTTTTGTAGGCTATTTTTACCAATATATCAGTGAACACAACAAAGGGCATTGCATTTGCAAAACCGTTTCATGCCCAGTTGCGAAGTCCAGCCTAACGGTTGGGGACTCAATGGCATGCGCAGCATCGCCGCATCGAATCACTTTCACTTTTACCTCTGCTGAAAAATGGTGGTGGATCTCCAAGTAGGCTACAGAGGGTGAAGTTAAACATTCCAGAGAACGATGGACTCGCGAGAAGTCCCAGTGAAAGTGCATGCAGGGCTTTATAACTGTTTTCATCACCGGCCAAAACGTGTAGCCCATAGAGCATCGTACGGAACGTGCCAATTCCATTACCTTCGAGAGCACAGGAACACAACGCAATATAGTTCAAATTTCAGTAGCGTTGATACCATTAGGCTACTGTACTATTACAGGCATCACCTCGTTACCCAATTTGAGTAGGGAAATGCTCTTCGGGTTTGCTGATAAAACACACTGTTTGAGTTGATAATTTAGGGATCTGCATACAGCACGTTGGCTGGCTGTTTTTTTCTCTCTTTCAGTTCGAGCTCTCGAGTGTGTGAAAGAAAGCGCGCGTTTACTCCCCGGCCCGTGCGCACAAGCAGGGCTCTAAATTAACACCAGACAACTGGCCAATGTTAGTGAAATTTAAGTTTTGCTGGCAGAAAAGACCAATTTACTACACTTTGACCCATTAGGGAGTGTGTGTTTGGCTATATGTGGAAAAAGGTCCGTTAGATATTTCAAATGTCCGGTATTCTGCAATACAGCCGGCCACTTGTCCGGCCAGTAAGAATTCTAGCGTGAACACTGCATGAAAGAATCACCATCTCAATTATCACATTACGTGAACTGTAACCCTTTGCTAGTCCCCCTGTATGTATCTGGGAGACCCTGCTGTAGCCTTCAATAGAAATCAGTCTTAATTCAACATTTTGAGGGTGAATTTACCATCTGCTAGGGTGGGTGTGGGGAACCTTTTTCATTTGAGGGGCCACTTCAAATTCCTCCAAGTGCCGTAAAAGTCCTTCGAAGGCCATACTATGAACACAAACCAGGATTTCCCCCTGCACTTTAGGCCTATGTTGAAGGAAATCACCTTAAAAACAGACCCCACGTTCTCTAGGTCCCCTGAATATAACATAGTTGCAATGTAAATGTAATTACTAAGATTCCTTTGAAAAAATGTGTCATATTTCATGTGAAGATGCATAACATTGAAATCATATTGGGGGCCGGATAAAATGGCCTCAACGGCACTCGAGACATGGGTTCCCCACCCCTGGGTAGAGCAAGGGTGTCAAACATAAGGCCTGGGGGCCGGAATGCGGCCCGCCAGTTATGTTGGTTTAATACTATAAGTTGGTTTAATACTAGTAATTAGTAGGCATCAATATGTTTTCATTCATTCTTTGACACTAAGCTAATGGCATCTATTTTCTAAAGATTAAGTGACGTAATTTCTGAAAAACATTCAACACATTTCATGAATCACCATCTTAATTATGACGTACCTGCACTGTAACCCTTTGCTTTGTAACACCTTGAGAGTCCATTTAACATCTTCTAGAGTCTATGAGGTCCCAGAGGTCTCTCTTGTGTGTTGATTTAGCACTGCATTTTTTTTTTAAAGATTTTTTTTTTCTTTTACGACTTTATTGGTGACAGGACAGTTTGAGAGGTGGACAGGAAGTGAATGGTGAGAGACATGGGGAGGGGTCGGCAAAGGACCCGGGCCGGGAATCGAACCCGGGGCGGCCGCACGGCAGACGAGTACCCTACCGGTTGGCCACGGCAGGGCCAGCACTGCATTTTTTTACTGTGTGTGTGCTATTGATAAGGCCTCATGTATCAGCTCCAAGCAGCCGTGTCCACGGCGCGCGCGTGGCCAGTCCTATTGATTGGGCCAGGGCTATTTGCTGGGAAATGGCCGTAAAAACTGCATGGCCGATTTACTGCCGCACCTCTTTACTGTCAGATGATGCGATGGGTGGAGAAGTCACTGGTGACGAGGGGGTACGTGTGTGGACTGGAGAGAGGCCCGGTGGTGTGTTGCATCGCGCCGTGCCATGATGTGTTGTGTCGAGCGCCACACCTCGCAGTTGTAAATAATTGGGAGCAAATACAATAAGTGTGTCTGTGTCGTCTTCACTGTCCACGGCGTGTGTATGTGTGTGTGTGTGTTTGTTTGTGCCTGTGTTTCTTTGTGTGTGTGTTTGTGTTTCTGTGTCTGTTTCTCTCTCTCTCTCTCTCTCTCTCTCTCTCTCTTCCCTTCTCTCTCGGTCTTGCTCTCTTTGTGCGCGTGCGTGTGTGTGCGCGTGCGTGCGCGTGTGCGCGTGTGTACGTACTCTGTCGTAATGTACAGCATGCCCGGCGGGACACCAGAGACGGGTATTAACGAGCGTGCGGAAACAGGAGGACAGCGACGTAATGATTTCTCTCATCTTACCAGTGGCCTGTAAGGCAGCGGGAGTCTGGATGCTAATAGGCAAAGAGGCTGTGATGGTGTGGGAAGATACATACATATGGTAGGTATTGTATAATGCAGACCCATGCAGAAACATGCAATTTACACATGAGGACACGGATACATGCACACACACACACACACACACACACACACACACACACACACACACACACACACACACACACACACACACACACACACACACACACACACACACACACACACGCGCACACACAGACACACACAAACACAGTGGTGCTTGCTCAAAAGCATGAGCGGAGTGGAATAATAAAATCCTCTGGGATTATTCTGTTTCTGAGCACACCCCAACAACCCAAATCCAAATCTCCCTAACACCCTTCCACACTACCAGTGTTGGGCACATTCCTTTGGAAAAGTAACTAGCTGTATAGTTACTTGTTACTTCTCCAAAAAACTTCTTCAGTAACATGCCGTAACGGCGAGTTGCTACATATAACAGCATTATACCGATTGAAAAAGTAATTTATTTTGATTGCCCGTCACTGGGGAAAAGTAATGGCATTAGTAACAACTTTTATTTTGACAGCATTATTCCCATCACTGCACACTACACTGTATACAGTACGGTACACTTCATGCACATTCTTTTTTTAATTTAATTTAAAAAATTAAGCCTGGGAATTAAACTGGCAAACTCCAATTCCCATTGTCATTGTGACACATCACTCCACAGAACACAAGTGCACACTGCACACAATGAAATTGCATTTATGCGTCATCAGTGCAAGGGGGTAGCCCCCAATGGCACACAAAAGGGAGCAGTGCGGCGGGACGGTACCATACTCAGGGTGCCTCAGTCATGGAGGAGGAGGGGGGAGAGCATTGGTTAATTACTTCCGACTACACATTACCCCCCACCAACCTGGCGGGTTGGGATTCGAACCGGCAACCTTTGGGCAACAATTCTGACGCCCCAACCTCTTAACCATGACTACCCTTATGAGAAGTAAATGTCCATTGGGAAACTCCAACTCCCATGGTCATTGTGACACAACACTCCACAGCACACAAGTAGTGAACACTGCACACAACAAAATTGCATTTATGCCTCACCCGTGCAAGGGGGCAGCCCCCAATGGCGCCCCAAGGGAGCAGTGCAGTGGGACGGTACCATGCTCAGGGTACCTCAGTCATGGAGGAGGATGGGGGAGAGCACTGGTTAATTACTCCCCCCACCAACCTGGCGGGTCGGGAGTCGAACCGGCAACCTTTGGGCTACAATTCTGATGCCCTATGCTAACTTCTTATCCATGACTGCCCCTATGCAAGGCATGGTTGATACCTGGAGCGTGGCAAAGGATCAAAGCCAGAAAGGAGCTGAGAGCCAAGATGCTTAACACAAAACTAAACCACTCAGGCCAAAATCGAGTACAAGATCAAAGGGTGTGAGACAAAGAAAACCTCAAGGAAGGTAAAAGAAAGAAATGGTGTAGACCACCTTGGAAAAAAAGAGCCAGTAGAGGTTTAGATTTATTCAATGTATTTATTTATTTACAGTAACGTCTTATGCTTCCATTTGTTCCAAACTCATGACTCATGATCAAATGATTGTCATGCCCGCGCCGGATCTCACCCGCTGCCATTTGCAGATCACTGATGTAGCTATACTATCTCAGTATTGACACTGTAGAAATGCAGGAGCATCCAAGGTATTATTATTATTATTATTATTTTAAATTAGAGCTTTTATACCTTTACTTTTGACAGGACAGTGGAGGAGTGACAGTAAATGAGTGGGGAGAGAGAGAGATGGGGGGAAGGATCTGCAAATGGCCCAGACTGGAATCGAACCCGGGTCGCCGGCACAGGAACCCAGTGCTCTACCGTTGGGCCACGTCAGGGCCACATCCAAGGTATTCTGAGAAACACTCATCTTCATTATTCCCCTTTCAGTGTGCCAATCTGCAGAGCCAGACTTCAAAGGTTTTTTTTTTTTTTTCAATTTTACAAGTTTAATTAAGCCACATTATGACAAGTTCTGGTATTTTCATTTCAGCAGAGCAAATGGTTAAATCTCTTCATCAAAAGTTTGGAAGCTGTCAAGTCTGTGAGACAGTGAAACATATGTCATTTTAGTGTCTCCTCGGCTGACAATCTCTGTGCGAATCCTGACATCTTTTCTTCTGCTTCTCTCTCTCTCTCTCTCTCTCTCTCTCTCTCTCTCTCTCTCTCTCTCTCTCTCCCTCTCCCCCATGTCTCCCTCTCTCTCTCTCTCTCTCTCTCTCTCTCTCTCTCTCTCTCTCTCTCTCTCTCTCTCCCTCTCCCCCCATGTCTCTCTCTCTCGTCAGAAGGTCTTGTAAACTCCCAGATAGCTCTCTTTCCCCCATTATTCTCCCACCTCCACTAACTTTGCCAGAAGTTTAGAAGTTGTCTTACAGAATGCCAAACTCATTTTTTGCCTGTTTGTACCACCTCTCTCTCTCTCTCTCTCTCTCTCTCTCTCTCTCTCTCTCTCTCTCTCTCTCTCTCTCTCTCTCTCTCTCTCTCTCTTTCCTCCCACCATCTCTGCCCATACCACCTCTTACTACCAGCCCCTGCCTCTCATACACACATTCTCCCCCGCCCTCACTCTTCCCCTCTCTGTCTGTGTGTGTGAGTGTGTTCATGCATGCTCTGTAACTGATGTCCTGGGTGACTTATTGCTGTCACATTAACCTACGTCATGTCAGAGGTTGAAGCTGTCGGCATAATGGGCCTAGACTAGAGAGAGAGAGAAAGAGAGAGGGGGGATTCATAGAGAGAGAGGAAGAGAGAGGGAAGATGGAGAGAGAGAGGAAGAGAGAGGGAAGATGGAGAGAGAGACTCTGCGAGACAGAGGGGGATCGAGATGGAGAGAAGATAGAGAGGCACTGATGATGGAGAATGTGATGAGAGCAAGATGGGGCCTGGGAGTTAGAGAGAGAGAGAGCGAGAGCGAGAGAGAGAGAGAGAGCGAGAGCGAGAGCGAGAGCGAGAGCGAGAGCGAGAGAGCACTGATGATGGAGAACAAGATGGGCCTGGGAGATGAAGAGAGGGAGAGACGAGAGTATATAAGAGAGAGAGAGAGAGAGAGAGAGAGAGAGAGAGAGAGAGAGAGAGAGAGAGAGAGAGAGAGAGAGAGAGAGAGCGCGCGCCAGAGGAGAGACAGACAGAGGGTGCGGAGTGGGGATAAAAAAAAGAAAGGAGTGTGAGTGTGATGATCCAGACAGAGGAAATGATGGCAGGCGTCGGCGGAGGAGGAGGAGGGGAGGAGTAATATCATAAAAAGCGTTAAAGTGTTTAAATATTTTAATTTCATTTGTCATGGGCGGCCCGGCCCGGCCCTGCCTGCCTGCCTGCCTGGTACACTCCATTACCAAGCACCCCGGCCCCATCCTTCATCAGCGGAATTAGTGCATAATTCATTAGCACTAATTATTTTCACATAACGCCTGCCCCAATATATTTAACCCGCACATTACAGCGGCCCATAATGGGCTTGTAAAATTGAATTGCGGCAAGAAGTGTGAGTTGGGGGGAAGCTCATTTAAAGAACATCAAAGAAGAAGGAGAGAATGAGTGAGTGAGTGAAGGAGGGAGGGAGGGAGGGAGTGTGTGACAGAGGAGATGGGAGGTAAGAGAGGGGGAGAGGTAGGTTGGAGGTATGGAGGGAGAAGGAGGTGGAGAGGAGAGGGAGGTAAAGGTTTCTGGAGGACAGACCCAGCTGTACTGGGATATTAATCCCTGTCTGATTTACATTTTGTGGGGGAGAAAAATTGTGGAGTGCTTGAAGTAGAAAGGTATGAGGCACGTGTAAGCTGCGTGGGAGTCTGTGTGGCAGCATGGACATCGCTTATTGACAACAACAAAAATCCTCATATTAACTAGGCCTACATTGTGTATAAGAATTAACTGCATTATTTTCATTCGAAAATGAGGCATCCGTTTCAACACATCAACTTTTTTAGTAGCCTCTTTCTGCAAATGGGCTCATCGACGGGCCTATTCACTCTTTGCTGAAAACATTGAACTACATCATATCAAACATTGCTATTACAATGGAGGAGTCTTAGGTAACTGATAAAGACTTGGTTACCAATTTGGAGACAATAAGTTTGAAACAGAGGCTCTGTGTTTTAGGGGCTTAAAACTGAAATTGTCATTCAAACTGAGATTCCTGTTGTTAGAAGTTGATAAACCACTGAAATGGTCAGAAAACCGGAATTAGAACTCCAAGGTGGACCTCAGGGTATTCACCTTTTCCTCTTGATACTCATTGGTTAGGAACTCTCAGCTCAAGATGGCAAGGTTGTTTTTTTTAATATTTAACTACAAAAATGTGCTGCGGCCTACTAGGCCTTTTTCAGATTGCATCAAGAGCAGATCTATCTGGAGTGCCTCAAATTCCTTTGCCTAAACCCACTGAAATAGTCTTTGGAACATTAAACACTAGCCTACTTCCACTGATGCTGTTTTGAGGCCGTATAGAAAGGTGCTGGTGCCTGTTCGCGCTCCAGTTATATTCAGAATCAAAGTGCTTGACCGGGTGACCATGTGTAACCTGGATGCACCTGCTGACATCTTGTTGTCACGGTTTGCAGAGGGAAAAAAGACGTTTTTTTCTTCTTTTTTCTATTTTCTGGGTCCCAAATGGTCAGATTTTCATCATGAACACATGAGTCATGGAAATCCATAATTACTGCCAAAAAATGAATCACAACTTTTCTGCAGGGCGAAGTAGAGTGAGTTATCTCATCTGCTAATGTGAGCTTTTCTGAAATCATATTTTGGTATGTTTTCCTGTATTTTTTTATGTATGATTTTATGCAAAAAGAATATAAATTGTACATATTACTTAATATTAAATAATGGTTACATTATTTAGCAAAGTCCAATTAGTCACCCGAACACATGGGATGGTAACAGGATAAGAACACAATACGAGGGTTGATAAAAGTGAAGGAACTCCAACCTTAAAAACATGCAGTGTTCTGATACACACTATGTGCATAGTTGAAACAAATCAATTATTTAGTCTGTATGTGTGTGTGTGTGATGTCTGTTTGTCTGTCTGTCTGTCGGTCTGCTCGTCTGTCTGCTGGTCTGCCTGTGTGTCTGATATGAGTGAGTAAGTGGGTGAGCAAACATTGAAAGAGTTTCATTGCAAAACGTATACGCCATCTTTAGACTTTTAAAATTATTATTGTTTTATTATTGGAAATGACTTCAGACGTCATCTATGTGTGAATGCTTGCCATTCAAATACAGTATTTTGAGAATATGTTTTAAAGGCTATCTAAAATCCATTTTGGAATGTAATGCAATGCAACAATACCAATTTCCCAAAATGTTCCAAACTGAGTATACGTCATCTGGCAACGACGCTCTTCATTTGAGCTACTAGAGCAGTGTTTCTCAACCAGGGGTACGGGTACCACTAGGGGTACGGGTACCACTAGGGGTACGCGAGCACACTGCAGGGGGTACTTGGAAAAATGAAATTTTAACAAATATATAGTGGTCAGTTACATTGGTATGGTGAAAGCGATATAGAACTTGACTTAGGGGGTACTCATGGCACAACGAAAAAGGCTTGGGGGTACACAAGACAAAAAAGGTTGGGAAACACTGTACTAGAGCAAGGACAAGCTTCCTCGCCTTGGGTACACACCCTGTATGATTCTGCTCCAGTGAATTTGCCCTCTGGCCACTTCAGGTGCTCTGCTCCTCTCCAGGGGTCCATTTCTCAAAAGCATAGTTGTTAGCGGTTAGCAACTTCTGTAGTTGCCAATGGGAAATTGCATTGCAAACAACAAAGTAGCTAATGTAGTTAGCAACTGTGGTTTCGAGAAACGCACCCCAGCTCTTCTCTGGCCACATCCAAAAACCCAGAATAGGAGACGTGGAATGGTGGGGGTCCCCAATTTCACAGTTTAACTACACAATCTCCTCTCCTCTTTAGGGCTTCCGCACACCGGCTCCGACAAAGTGCTGAGCACTGCTCAGCTAAAATTCGATTCCATTGTTTTCAATAGAACCACGCACACTGGCGCCGATGTCCGCGGACATTCGCCGATGTCGGATAGCAATTAGAGACAAGTTCTATTTTGTCGGTGCCGCCCATTGACTATCAATGCAATGTTTGTGTGAAATTGGGTTTGGGGGTCCGAATTCTGTCGGAAGCAAAAGTGCGCCGCAGTGCTGTCGGAGCCGGTGTGCGGAAGCCCTTACTCCTCTCCTCCACGCACCTCTCCTCTCCTCCGCTCTGCCCATCTTTTCTCCTCTACTCCACCCATCTCTGATCTCCTCTCCTGTCTTCCTCTTCTGTCCTCCCCAGTCCTCTCCTCTCCTCTGACCTTCACTCTTCTCTGCATCTCTGCTCCTCAGTTCCTCAACTTCTTCTCTCGTCTATTTTCTCTTTTCTCTTCTCCATCTCTGACATCTTTTCATCTTGGAGGACCTTCTCCTCGTGGAGTTAACACTGTACTCACCTTGTTTTCCATATGATCCGGTGACCGGCTTAAAGATGATTGTTTGGTGTCACTAAGACGCACACACACACACACACACACACACACACACACACACACACGCACACGCACACGCACACGCACACGCACACGCACACGCACACGCACACGCACACGCACACACACACACACACACACAGAGGAGCAAACATGGCCACGCTTAAGCAAATACATCCTGACAGACACAAAGGAGAGGTTTAGCCAGTCTTTATTAATGCATGAGGATGGCATTCCACAACATGTAAAATTCAAGCCTTTACTACACACACAGTACCTGGCTGCTCCTGCATGCAGTTGTTTTCATGTGTGCCCCCTGCTCTTGCAAAGGAGTTGGCAACTGCCACACTGTCACATGCGCACGCCCCACATGCAAGGCTCTCACGCACGCGCACATGGATGCACGCACGCACGCCACGCACGCCACGCACGCCACGCACACTCACACACACACACACACGCGCGCGCGCACGCCCACACACACACGCACAAACCACATGCAAAGCTTGCACGCACGCATGCAGGCACGCACTCACGCATGCATGGATACACACACGCACGCACACACACACACAAGCACACACACACACACAAGCACACACACACAAGCACACACACACACACACATAGACACACACACACACAAACGCGCACACACACACACAAATGTGCACAGACACACACACACACACACGCACAGACGCACATGCACACGCACATACACGCACACACACACACACATTAGTATATACACACCATTTTGTAGCATTATCATTCCATGAAACTCCAAATTCACTACATACAGTAATCGTGTTCCAGTCCTCCCCCGTCCCAAATGCAATACACAGACTTACACCAAAAGATTGGAACGGACACCGATAGATAAATAAACACAACATCTAATCTCATTCAAAAAGGACCATAACCTTGAATTATTTATTGAAATACTGTATATATGTCCCTTTCATGGACAAAAATAATAAAACCACAGGTGGTCACGATCATGGTACGCTAGATAGTACAACTCAGATTCGCCGCTTGAAACCCACCATTCACCCACCATTTCAACCTGCTGCCACCCTCAGAACTTTCGCCCATCCTTCAGCAGCCGTCTCGGAGGTTTGCGTTGGTCGGACCGCATTAAGACCGTCCCGGGAACAGCTGGCGGTGCTTCGTCAGGTCCGATGACTCTTGACAGCCAGTTTGTCACCATAATAAAGCCTTCATATGCAATCACATCAAATCACATCATGTTACATCTGCCTGCCACCCACCCCACCCCCCATCCCCTCTCGTATAAACTTCTGCTATCGTATAAAACTGATGTAAAGCTCCTGTTTGCTTCAATTGAATTCGCGGCACACTGTAAACTGTGTCTTTGTCAATAGTTAATGCGGTGTGTTTGTGTATGTGCGTGTGTTTGTCTACGTGTGTACGTGTTTGTGTTTGTGTGTGTGCGTGTGCGTGTGCATGTGTGTGCACGTGCACGCCTGCCTATGTATCTATGTGTCTGTGTGCACATGTGTGGGCGTGCGTGTGTGTTCCTGTGTGTTTGCATTTGTGTGTGTTTGTGTGTGTGTGTTTGTGTGTGTGGTGACATATCTGTTGCTGTGTCACTTAAGTTGTTTTCCTGTTATTCTTTTATCACACTGTGAAGTATAATTGGATGATCATCACTCCTACCCTTTGTGTATGTCTTTTATCTCTCTCTTCCCCACCCCCCACCCCCCCATTCTCTCCTCTTTCTCTCCCTGTCTCTCGCTCGCTTGTTCCTGCACGCTCTATTTCTATCCCTCTCTCATGTCACTTCTTCTTTTTTTCCCTCTTCTCCTCTCTACTTCTCTTCTTCTTCTCTCTCCCTTTTCTTTCCTCTCTCTGTGTCCTCGGGCCCTGGATGGAAGTGTGTGCTGTGTGTTCTTCATGCCCCGTGTGCCTGCACTTAGCATTTGTCAGAATGCCCTCAAATCTCTTTTCTGTTCCTCTGTCTCTTTCATCGCAAAGCCCATAAGGCATACAATGCAACTGTGTGTGTGTGTGTGTGTGTGTGTGTGTGTGTGTGTGTGTGTGTGTGTGTGTGTGTGTGTGTGTGTGTTTATATTTGTGTGCATAAAGCATATTCGTCTCTTTGACAACACAGCTTATTTCCAAACATTTTTCAGGACCCCCCCTCTTCATTCCCTTGGCCTCCTCCTCCTCCTCTTCCTCCTCCCCTACCCTGCTACCCTGTCCAGAATTTTCTACATTGCCATGCATTTTCTTGAAGGAACTTGCCGTGTGTGTGTGTGTGTGTGTGTGTGTGTGTGTGTGTGTGTGTGTGTGTGTGTGTGTGTGTGTGTGTGTGTGTGTGTGTGTGTGTGTGTGTGTGTGTGTGTGTGCGTCTGACTGATGTCCTGGCACCCTGTGAAGAAATTTGTATGAAGGCAGGCAAGTAAACACCACAGACTGAAAAATATCAAGCACAATGTAGTAGTTATTTTATAATTCCCACAGTATAAACAGGCACTTGTGCTGCACGCACAAACACACACGCACACACACACACACACACACACACACACACACACACACACACACACACACACACACACACACACACACACACACACACACACACACACACACACACACACACACACACACACACACACACACACACACACACACACACATTTGCAGTAACAACAATATGCAACCTAACACCAAGGCTTTGAAGGCATTTTTCTCACTTTTAATGTTGGCGTAGTTACTGCTCTTTGCCTTTGTAGGGCAGAGTAGATTTTTGGTTTGGGCTGAATCTCTGGCAAGCACCTGCAGGGCCGCTGACAGGTTTGACTGGGCCCGGGACAAAATCATCTGAAAGGGCCCCCCTCTCAATACAGTCAATGTAATGGGGAGGCAATTCTGGGTCCCCTCTCTCCCTGGGCCCGGGATAACAGACCCGTTTGTCCCCCCCCCGTTGGCTTCCCTGAGCACCTGTTTCTCTTGGCTTAGGTACCTGTCATGGTCCTTATCTTGGCCTCGGGTCCCATCTGTCCCCCAAGCCATGGCCTCCGCGGTTTAGCTGGGTGTCTGTTGGAGCAGAGAAGCACAGAGAAAACAGCATCTTGACTATATGAAAGAAGTGTGCTCCACATAGACCTGGGCAGAAAAAGAGACATGCCTACACCTTTTGGATCACTTTCAAAAAATATAATAAGTGATACCGCTGTCAAGAGGAAGCTCAAACTGTGACTACTAGCCTTCTAGGTTGTTACTAAGGCCTTGTCTCAATGTGTGAAGAGCCTTGCCTCTCCACTGTCAATTCTCTGTGTCACCACCCACCAGCAATAGAACTGAATTAAATACTGTGAATTAATTACACCTCTATTAAATTATGAATTATAAATCTCTTGGAGTGTGTCGATGTTGATGATTCTGAACACAACTCCAAACTTAATACCGATATGTGTTAATTTGAACTGTAGTATCGGCATTGAAACTGCTACTGTATAGAGATAGCTATATCTCATACTTCTGCTGTTGATAATTGTAGCTTGTTCGAGGACAGACAATCGAGAACTTCAGAGCACAATCTCAAGTTGTTATCTAATCTTCAGCTCAACGCAACTCAGCTCAAGATGATAATGTGGGAGAAAGGGATAGATATGTTTCTTGAAACAGACGAGTCTCACTTAGTCAAGTCAATCAACTTCTTCCTTCTGATCTGTTTTTTTATTTTCTGTTGGCTTGTGCTGTTGATAATTGTAGCCTGTTCGAGGACAGACAACCGAGAACCTCACAGAACAATCTCAAGTTCTCATCTAATTTTCCAACTACATCTCAACTAAACTCCTTTCATCGGGCTCATGAGGTTATTATGGGATAGATATGTTTCTTATCGGAAGGAAATGATGAGCCTCTCAGTCACTCAGTCAGTCAGCCCATCATCCTCTTTCCTTATGAGCCATTTGCAGAGCCCTCGTCGTCTTTTTTGATGTGCTTGATTGACTTCTCACTAAAACGAACCTTACCCCCGTACCCCCAACCCACGCCAGCGACTCCCCCCCATTTCTAACCTCTTCAACCCTCTGCCTCCACTCCTAGCCCCGACGGCTGCTTCGGTGGAAATTAGCATGCGATCTTTGGAATGATCTCGCGCGACATTGAACGTTGAGGGTGGGGTGGTGGTGGTGGGGTGGGGGTGGTGGGGGTGTTGGGGGTTTGGCGGGTGGGAGGGAGCGAGGGCTGTGACTATGAAATATTCAGGCTTCAATTTTCCTCTCTGTCCGACATGTGAGAGATTCATAATTACGCAAGGGTTCCCATTATAATTCAGACGATGGCCCTGTGTGGCACAGCATAACCCGACCACCCCCTCACACACACACACACACACACACACACACACACACACACACACACACACACACACACACACACACACACACACACACACACACACACACACACACACACACACACACATACACACACACACACACACACACACACACAACCAACCTTACCATCCTCCTCCACCCCACACCACCTCGGCCACCCACGTCCCCTTAACCCCCCCCCACCCCCCTCTCCTCGCCCCTCACCCTCCCCTCTCCCAGGGTGACACTCAATAATTGAGCGTGCGAAGCTGAGGCCTCGACCCACCCCTGTTGGTCCGGGGGAACATTTATTAGGGAAATGTTCTCTCCACGCTGACAGTTGTATCTCTTCACCAGGAGTGACAAGCAGACGGGGCTCTAATTGATTCACTGGGGGAATTAGCCGAAGATGAGACACGGGCAGAATGAAATGCAGCTGCCGCTATACCGCTAGAGCTACTGCTACTGCTGGTGGTAGTGAAAGTAGAGATGTAGAACTTTAGAGGAGTTATAGAGAACGGATACATACAGTACTCTTGCACATATATACTGTAGGTTGATGCTCTCTCGTATGTACAGGCTTATGTAGTCTATATGTATGTACAGATGTCTTGTACACATACACATGCCCTATATCTTGAATAAATTGCTACTGTTAGCTAGCTAGTGCTGTGAGTGGTGGTGAGAGTCGTGATGTGGAGGACTTCAAATGAGCTATTAATAGAGAGCGTTCAGATTCATTCTCATGTGCATATAGCCCGTATACTTCAGATGAGATATGGAGAGAGAGCTCAATAGATTAGATATGTGTTGCCTTGCGTTAGTCAACTAGCCTACGTAAAGTAATGCTACGCGACAACGCCAAAAATGTAGGCCTAACTCCAACCATACTCCGGGTAACACGGTTTATAATGGAAACACAAAACCAAGCTGACTTGACAACACACTCAGCTTGACATGACAGTCATGTTGTATGGGGTAAAGTGCCTATACTCCAGTACAGTGGTTCTTAACCTTTTGTTCTTAACACACCCCTTTACCTGTGCCCAAGACAAGCCGCACACCCATAACCGAAACTTCTACACCAGTATACCCACTAAAACATTATTTAAGTGATTAATTACAATGACTCTTATTTGACATATTAATCAATACCCTAATGACTTTACATGGGGAGCAAAACATGTTTTAAATTGGTTTTGATTTGGCCTAATTGTAATGTTCACTAGCAGAATTTTGGTCACAACCTCAACACAAACTAAATTCCGTGCACCCCCTGAAATCTCTGGCTCACCCAGGGGTTGCCTGCACCCCAGGTTAAGAACCACTGTTCTAGTATAGAGGGTGTTAGTCTCTCTATGACATACAGTAGATGTGTATATGTACAGAGAAGACTTTAACTCATGTAGACATACCCATGCTCTATAGCTTGAATAAAATGTAGCTGTTACTGCTACTGCTAGTGCTGGCGAAAGTAGTGATGTGGACTTGATAGACTTGATGAGCTATACAGGGGTCCGTTTCTCGAAAGCGTCTTTGCTAACGACGGTAGCAACGTCCTTCGTAAGAGGGACTCAACTCTGGCTCGACAGCGACGCTCACTACTAAATCCAAGGGAATGGTGTTACGTCCTAAGACGGTCTTAAGACGGTTAGCAACGACAAGAATCGAGAAACGGACCCCAGATACATACTCATGAACTAACGTATGCAAGTGCAGTATGTGCATGCATGGACATGAGTGATGGAATGTGCATGTGTGTGTAAACTGAAACCTTCCACATCACCATCAACAACAGCAACGATATAGCAGAGTTTTATTCAGGTCATGACTCATGTGTATGAATGTCGCCCTACATGTGGAGGCACACAGTAAAAAATGCAGTGTTAATTCAACACTTAGAGAGTGCTTTGGGACCAAATGAACTCTAGAAGGTGTTAAATCGACTCTGTTAGTGTTGCATTAACACTGCAGTTTTTACTGTGTAGACGTGCACAGATAGTGAAGAGGTGGTACTAAAGCACCTGCCCCTTTGCCCTACTGGCCCTTTTTGAAAGTTCTTTATTTGAAAGTTTTTTTTGTCCAAATGTACTGTGGTCCATATTGACATGATAATCTAAAAATGCTTCATGATCAAAGGCATGTGACAATAATGCCTCAATATAATACGTAGCTTCTATAGCCCAGTAAGGCAGCCAGAAGTTCCCCATACCCCTAAACCCCCCACTTCAGCACATGCCCCCCACAATATCTGTGCACCTCACCGCATTCATACACATAAAGACACAAACAAAGGCCACTAAATACAAAGAACAAATGCCTGTGAATCCAGGCAGGCAAACATTACATACAAAAAATATCAAGCAAAATAAAGTAGTCACTTTGAGTTATTCTGTCCCTAACAGTCTTAAACACACACACAAACACATTCCCCTTCACATACTCGTGCATACTCAGACCCCCATACACACACACACATATCTATACTTACTCATATCACACGCACACGCATGCACGTGCGCGCTCGCGCACACACACACACACGTGCACGCACACGCACACGCACGCACACACACACACACACACACACACAAAGAGACAGTGGAGATGGGTGGGGTGTCGGGCAACCCGCTGCAGGCTGTAAAACATGGCTCTGACAGGCTCCGACAATATGTTCTCATTGTATACTTTCATTATCTTTAACGCGTCCATCACATTTAAATCATAATTTCAGTGCCACTGTAAAAGTGCCAGTCTAATGACATAACGCTGGGCGTTAAACCCCCCCCCCCTGTACGAAGCCAGGGCCGCCTGACATTACTGGACTGGCGGAGACGCCCAGTAAAAATGATATACTGGACGGGGGGAAATGGCGACGCGACTGGAGCCAGGCTCAGCTACGTTGCACTGCGCCATGCTGTATGATGGTGGGAGTGATGCACGAGTCAGATAAAGGCTGAAGACGAGAGAGAGAGAGAGAGAGAGAGAGAGAGAGAGAGAGAGAGAGAGAGAGAGGGCTGTCTTGGGGATGCCCCACAATTACTGGGTCCAACCCCCCCCTCCACCCCACAGATGTAGAGACATGGCCCTCTGGTAGGGGAGCGACTACCCAGTACTCTTCCAGAAGCCCACAAAGATTACAGTGTATTTACCTAGCTGGCTTGTGTCATATCAGTATTGTGGCTTTCATAGATCTTTAAAAAAGCAAGGGTCTTCTGCGAGGTTTCTTTAGGAGACACCTTTGTAATTGCTTGGTCTATGATATAGGCTACTGTTTTTTATGATTTTCTTATGAAATATAGTGTATTTACCAAGTTGAAATGTGAGCCATGTTTAAAGACTGTTCCATGTAAGAAACATATCTGGAATCAACCAATCAGAAAGAGTTCCATTGCTCCCTATTTCACTGTCCTTTCTAGCAATTCAATAGGCATGGTGGAGTGGTTAGAAATGGTGTCTAAATGGTATGGCAAAATGTCACATTCTTAAAGTGATATTGAATATTGTGTCTGTTTTAAGCATGTGCAGTACATTAAAGCATGACATTACATTACACTTTGCTGACGCTTTTACCCACAGTGACATACAACTATTTACAGGCTATTGGTTACAGTCCCAGCATTGTGGGGTTAGCTGCCTTGCTCAAGGGCACAGCAGCCACAGATAGAGGTGTAGGGAGAGGTAAGGGTGGGATTTAAACCAGCAACCCCTGTTGATAATGTTACATGTTGTTACATGTAGATCCGTAGGAAAAAAAATACTGTAAAATGCTTCATAAATAATAATGTTGTTATTACTCATTTTTTTGTTTTTAGGAACTGCCTCATCTGCTCCTAGAGGGAGGGCTGTGGAAGGCCAGGTGTGTAGAGCCTGCATTAAAATGGCTGTCATGCCATGCAAAGAAGATGTTAAAATGTGAATATAATAGCTGAAGGCTTTGTCATGGGGTAAGTGCACTGCATTGCCACCAAGGGGGACATGCTTGTCTGCAGATATGATATGTCTAAGGTGATGTCACATGGAGATGTGTGAAGATGCCTCGTTATTGAAGACCAGGCCTGCTCTCCCAACATGCATGGTGGAATAAACACAGCATTACATTTATTCAAAACATGTTGAAAACACGCACGCACGCACAGACACACAGACACACACACACACACTAGAACCCATAGCAGTCTCATGGGAACACAATTTAAATGCCCTCACCCCCCTTTCTTTTTCGGAGAAGCACCTTAACAGGTCTTGCACAGACTTGCGTCTCTCGCCGGCTGCCATTTTAGATGCCGTTTATTTTGACAGAGCAGGAGGCCCTTGGCGACAGCCATTAAAACCCCTCCCTGACAGTCCAGACGTGTCCCACACAGGGGGGATGGGGGGGGGGGGTGACCTCCATGGATCTCAATTGTCCATAATTTGGGTTGGAGGGCAGGGAAACAGTGTGCCAATGTTACTATGTAGAGGTGGAGACGGCAGGTGGAAAGGAGGGACATTCCCCTCCCCAAATTCAGAAAAAAACCCTTATTTGAAGTTGGGCATGTATATGTAGACTATAATTTGATGTACTTTTTTCTGACTTCACATTCAGAATAAAATATAATAAAATCTAAGATCCCCCTGAACCCTGACATCGCTCTGCACCAATGGCACCAGCGTTGTGGATTTTAATGCCCCCAGACCTGTTCCCCTCTCACCCTGCTCCACTTCACCCCATGTAAGATGACACTCTCCTGAAAATGTGACAGGAGGCAAAGGCCACGCTGTCACAACTTATTGTGGCACTGTGGGGTTATGGGAAGGCATTATAAAACCATGTGGCGGCAAATCGATGTGGCCACGCAGGAATTTTCATGAACCTCTCACTTGGCTGTCAGTCATGCTCTGGGTTGGGATCGAAAACAGACCCGGGCATTTTTGGCATAGACCAGCCCCTCATGCTGCCCACTTGTTTTTCTACGATATGATTGGCTCATTTCATTGTCTATATTAAGGATGGACCAGTGGGTCGCCCCTTGTAAATGTTGTGCCGGTCTCTAAGAAGGACAACCGAAACACAAAAAACCCCCCAGCATCCGCCCCTAAGGACTGTCGGTCCACTGGGAAAATGCCCTGTATTCCAAATTACCACTCCAGCCCTGCTGTCATTCATCCCCTGGTCTCCCTCGGCCTCATGGGAAATTGTAACAGACCTGCACAAGTGGGAGCCATTTTTATTTGTATTATTGTTATTTTTACTACAGTAAGTGGGGCCTTAAACTGCTGAGTCACGTGTAGGAAGCTGGCTGAGGCATCCTAACGGGCCAAAATATGATGCGTCATCACCGTCACCACATGGACTGTTTTTTTCGTCCTCTTTCTTATGAAAAGTATACAAGGCCAAACCGGTAGTGCACTCGTCTGCCATGCGGCTGACCCGGGTTTGATTCCCGGCCCGGGTCCTTTGCCGACCCCTCCCCGTCTCTCTCCCAATTCACTTCCTGTCCACCTCTCACACTGTCCTATCAAATAAAGTCGAAAAAGAAAAAAAAACTTAAAAAAAGAAAGAAAAGTAAACAAACAAATACCTGCTTCAAGCCCTCAGTGGTGGCACAGTGGAACAGCGCAGAATAGTAATCTATATTTTCCTCCTGGAAAGGGCTGGGGTGGATTTCTCGAAACCATAGTTGCTAACCATGTTAGCTTTTTTGTTGTTTGCAGTGCAACTTGCCATTGGCAACTACATAAGTGGCTAACTGACTAACAGCTACGCTTTCGAGAAACGCACCCCTATATAGGTGTATATACAATGTTCAGAAACATAGCTGCCCAGCCTCAGCGGTGGCTCAAAGAGCTGGCACCGTACTCCTACGTCGGGGACCCGGGTTCGATTCCAGCCTGAGGTCATTTCCCGACCCTCCCATTTCTCTCTCTCTCTCTCTCTCTCTCTCTCTCTCTCTCTCTCTCTCTCTCTCTCTCTCTCTCCCTCCCGCTCTCTCTCCCAATACTTTCCTATCTCCTCTCAAACTGCCAGCAAAGGCAAGAAAAGCCCAAAAATATCTTTAAAAAGAAATGCAGTTGCCCAGATCTTTCTCTTTGCTACGGGGACGCTCAGGTCAAAAAAAGAGAAAATACTTGGTATGTTCAGCACACAGGACCAGCACTGAGTGTGCGGTGGAAAGACTTATTTTATGCAGGATGGAGGCCATTTTTCCTGTCTGTAATAAAATCCCCATATCTTTCATTCTTCCCATCTGACCGCATGATAAATCAAACGGGAGATATTTCAGCAGGTTTTTGCCCAAGGAGAGGTAATTTAAATAATATCTCTCACCAAGCTGCTTCCGAATGAAAATTATGTCTCCGGCGATATTTCATCCGATATGAAACCGAGGAGAAAAGATTTTCCTCCTAAATAACAAAAATGCAATAATTTAAATGCCCAACCTTTGAATGAACAAGGTTAATTACTTCGTGCTGAGAGAACGAGACGCGTACACACACACACACCACACACACACACACACACACGCAGGCACACACACACACACACACACACACACACACACACACAAGCACGCACACACACACACACTCACGCACGCATGCACCACATGCACATGCACATGCACATGCACATGCACACGCACACACTCTCTCTCTCTCTCTCTCTCTCTCTCTCTCTCTCTCTCTCACTCACTCACTCACTCACACACACACACACACACACACACACACACACACACACACACACACACACACACACACACACACACACACACACACACACACACACACACACACACACACACACACACACACACACAGGGCAGACATCTTTACTTTGGCACATAATCACAGCCCAGAAATGAATCATTTGATCACTTTCAATTTCACCGGCATCCTTCATATTTAAACATGAGCTGCACTCGTGGAAGCGGCGAAGGAAGGGGAGTATGAGGCTCGCGCCCCTTTCATGTTGCTCTATGGGCCTCCGCATGCCTTATCCTTACATGCTTGGAAAAAAACAGGGACATCAGGAGAGATAGAGAGAGAGAGAGAGAGAGAGAGAGAGAGAGAGAGAGAGAGAGAGAGAGAGAGAGAGACAGAGAGAGAGAGAGAGACAGAGGCGGGAAATCGGTAAAGAGAAAGAGTAAGCGCAAAAGAGAGAGAGAGAGAGAGAAAGAGAAAGAGCCAGTACAAGAGAAGTGGGACATGCTGGAAGAAAGAGAGTGAGAGAAAAAAAATGATATAGAGGGAGAACAAGGGCGAGAGACAGAGAGATGAGGAAAGAAAGGAACAGAAAGGAAGAGAGAGGGGAAGGATTGATGAGGAGAAATAACAAGTTCAAGAGAGGGGGACATGGAGAGAAAAATGAGGGAGAGAGAGAGAGAGAGAGAGAGAGAGAGAGAGAGAGAGAGAGAGAGAGAGAGAGAGATAATTGGTGGAGAGGAAGAGTACAGCAAGTATAGCCTAAGTGAGGGACCAAGAGAACGAGAGAGAGAGAGGGAGGGAGAGGGAGAGGGAGAGATAATAGTGGAAAGAGAGCAAGTGCGAAAGAGAAGAGAAACGGGAAAGCCCATCCACTTTAATGGTAATATCTCTGCTGAAAAATAGCCCTGATTACCTGTACAGATCAGGAACGCCCGGTCGCCATCATCATCATCATCATCAGCAGCAGCAGCAGCAGCAGCAGCAGTAGCAGTGTGAAGGATCATGCCACTAATGGCAGTCGAGCTAGCTTGCTAGCAAGCAGGGGCATATCTTCCATTTTTAATCAATCTGCCCGCGACAGGCCAGGGTTGATATCAATAAATTCATAAGGCCCTCTTTAGTGGTGGCCTTGGCTTTAGAGGCCGTCTCGGCTCAAATCACACCACGCACACAAGCCAAGAGCCTACGCCACACCGCCTGTAACCAGGGAAGCTGACACGGGGGGACAAAGGGGTCAGCTGTCCCGGGCCCAGGGAGAAGGGGGGGGGTGGCTAATTGGGCCCTCATTATAGTGAATGTATTGGGTGGGGGGGCTCTTTCAGTTGACTTTGTCCTGGGCCCGGCCAAAGCTGTCAGCGGCCGTGCCTGCAATGCACCGCATGACAGCAGTGCTCAGAGTCGACTATTTAATTGGATGGTAGTAATTATATTGGAATTAAAAACTCAACCGGGTGTGTGGGCAATGCACAAGTACATACATAGACACACACCCTCTCTTGTTCTCTGTCTCTTTCTAGCTGTCTGTCTGTCTGTTTCTCTCTCTCTCTCTCTCTCTCTCTCTCTCTCTCTCTCTCTCTCTCTCTCTCTCTCTCTCTCTCTCTCTGTCTCTCTCTCTCTCTCTAAAACTCTGTGGCCCTGCCCTCTGTTGGCCTCTGGGCCACACTTTAGCAGTCTAGTGGCAGGCTGAGAGATGAGGGATGAGGGATGAGGAATGACATCCTTCCTGACTCCACTTTCCTTGAGCACTCTGTCCACAATGCTTCAGCACTCTGTCTAACTGGCGCCGCACAGGAACCATGCTGTGGATGTGGCCTTGCTGGTGGCATAGATTAGCGTAGCCTGATACACATTTTTTTTTTAATCAGCTTCAACAAGTGGTATGCTATATGATGGAGAGAGACAAGAGAGACAGGAAGTGTGTGTGTGTGTGTGTGTGTGTGTGTGTGTGTGTGTGTGTGTGTGTGTGTGTGTGTGTGTGTGTGTGTGTGTGTGTGTGTGTGTGTGTGTGTGTGTGTTTGTAAATTGTATTAATCCTCAAATGCTGGGGCGTTGGGATGGGCGTGGTCCATATAGGCTGTGACAGAGACTTCTAAATCTAAAATACATCTGAAACTGAAATCTGAATCTTTAACAAAACTCAAACCAAATCTGGTAAATCTGACACTCAAACTCTGACTTTGCATTGTGATGCATGCTGATGTATGATGTATGTCAGGGATGGGCAACTTTCATGGTAGGGAGGGCCACATTTTTTCATCATGACCATCGAAGGGCCAGATGACCACGGATCTGACTGCAGCTTGCAGATTCGAGGTGCATTTGTTTGGTCAGTGACTGCTGAAAGTTTGGAAGAACTTGGACTGTTCTCTGTCAGCCAACAGTATACTTTTAACAGACTGACTCGTGGTAACGGTTTAAAAAAAATCTGTTGATTTTTTTAAAGTATGGTTTATCTATGGGCCACACTCAATGAAAAAGCGGGCCGCATGTGGCCCCCGGGCCTCCAGTTGCCCATCTCTGATGTATGTTGATAGTTCTAAAAAAGATCAACGTAGGCTACAGTGTTTATATTCACTCACATAGGCCCTTTGCCCTACTGGACAAAATGGCCCTTTTTGAAAGCTCTTTTTTGGATTTTTTTTAGTCACAGTGCACTGTTGTCCATGTTGACATGAGTATCTACAAATTCTTGACGATCAAAAGCATGTGACAATAATTTCCCGACACAATATATAGACTCTATAGCCTGGTAAAGCAGCTTGAAGTTCCACATGCCCCCCTATCCGCCTCCAGCACCTGCCCCGCAAAATGTCTGTGCACGGTCAGCGTTGCCAGATCAAATCCTGCCCAAAAGGTTCTCAAAAAACACCAAAATGCGCAAAATTCCGCCCAATTTCAAGAAATTGCAGTGACTTCTATGGGCACAAAACGGCAGAAAAAAAACGCCAAATGGCCAATTTTTCCCGTTTTTACCCACAGACGGCCATACCGCCCAATGTGGCAACACTCTGTATGGCACTGTTCACTCGTCTTAATGTGCACATGATCATAGAAGTGCTTCGCCTATATCATTGCTGTTTGCATTAATGGTTTCAAATGTGACTGCTTCTAATCATGTAATTAAAGCATTCATGACATAAGGTACAAAGTGTAATTACTGAATAAGCCATCATTGTAATTAGGGATGGAAAATTAGCGACAGCTGTTAAAAATCATAATTACAAGGCTGTTAATTAAACTATTAGCGTACTGGATTAAACGAGAAGAACCTGTCTAGCAGCAGAAAATATTTTCCCTGGTGAGTCGAGCACCGTACCATAAGGGGATCTGTTTTTATTCTGTCTGAGGTGCTGTTTACACGTAGCTGGATATTTTTATATATGGATATTTTTTTCTCCTGCTTGTATTGGTTTTGCATTGGTTTTGGCCTTCCCTTTCCACGTAGCAGATATTTAAAATCCAGGTATAAAAAGCAGGAGAAAAAAATATCCTGTTTAGGGGGCTGAAATGCATTTGTTACAATGGAGGATTTTTTTTTATCCACATGTTGCGTTTACACCTAAGAGGAGAAAAAAAATACCCTGCTAAAAAAATATCCTGCTACGTGGAAACAGCACCTGAATCTATGTAGGAGGTCGTTAGACGAGGGGTAGCGTGGTCCTGATTAGGCAGCACTAGCCTACTATACGTTATGTCTCGTTTGGCAAGAAGGTCCCTGTCGTGGATAGAGAGATACCGATCTCTCCGAAGGACTTTTTCACGACAGGGATCACCTTCCTAAACATAATCCTGCTTTATTACATGGCCAAAATAAGATTATTCATTTTTCATCATAATTATGGCAATGGCACTTTGTTTTAATGAAAACTCAATTCAATTCAATTCAATTCATTTCATTTTCAATCTATATTCCCAAACCCATTTATATGACAATACGTTTAATCAGTTTAATCATTAATGTTGTGTTCATGATCTGTTCATGTTAGCTACTTATAGCTTCCATTTTCTTTGTCGCTAGCTACAAGTATATAGAGGTATATAGTGTATATTTTGTTGTCATTGTTGTTGTAGCTGTAGCTGTTTGTTCTGCCCATATATTGATCTGATTGTTTCTACACAAGATCAACAGCAGCAGTTCATTTTTTTCATTCTATTTCCCTCCCTTTTGATGTGTCAGTCTCTCGTCTCGTCTCGTCTCATCAGACTGTGTGGCTGGATGGATGGATGCATGGATGGATGTGTGTGTGGTCCTCCATGCCAGGCTCTCCAGACTTCAGGCTGACCTCAGGGGCACAGGCAGCTGGCCTTGCCCTGCCTCTGCTCCTCCTGCCCCTGCTGTCCTCCCTCTATAGTACCTTAGCCTGCACCTCCTCATCCCAACCCCCCCATGCCACGGCACACTGGCTGACACATTAGGGGTGTTAGGTGTTCCTAATTGGCTCGACCTTTGTTCTTCAAAGGAAAAGAAGAAGGTTCTTTTGTGGTTGAGTGTGTGTATGGTTGTGTGTGTGTGTGTGTGTGTGTATGTGTTTGCGTGTATAGATCTGTAGGTCTGTCTCTCTCTCTCTCTCTCTCTCTCTCTCTCTCTCTCTCTCTCTCTCTCTCTCTCTCTCTCTCTCTCTCTCTCTGTGTGTTTGGGGAGTGTATAATATGTGTGAAAGGGGTATCACCTGTGATTGTCCCACTGTGCATTGGGAGCCGAGCCTGTTTGATCTCGGTCATCTGATCTTTCACTCTCAACTTGACAATCAGCCTCCCTGTCTACCTTCATCCCCAGGCACACACACACACACACACACACACACACACACACACACACACACACACACACACACACACACACACACACACACACACACACACACACACACACACACGCACACACACACACGCACACACACATACGCACACACACGCACACACACACACGCACACACACGCACGCACACGCACGCACACGCACACACACTGGCTTGCATGCATAAAATTACTCATTCCATTACTCATTGTCTCTAAAGCTCCAAACAGAATTTTTTATGCGCGCTGGTCGTCTATGCTATACGCAAGATTATAATCACCTCGCCCTCTCCTTTCCTCTCTCTTTGTTTCAAACATCAACACAAAGACATGCTCATACACAGATGGACGCACACACATGTGCGCACGCACGCACGCACACACACACACACGTGTGTGTATTTATGTGCGTGCTCCCACAAAATGCACACACACACACACACACACACACACACACACACACACACACACACACACACACACACACACACACACACACACACACACACACACACACACACACACACACACACACACACACACACACACACACACACACACACAGAGGAGCGAACGCATGCATACAAACTCAAGCAAGCATATGCACGCAATTAGACACTCACAAACTCATGGACACAAACACAGTGGTGCATTTTTGTTGGATCTCTATACATGAACTCCTCAGTTGGAGCTCAGGGATGATTGTAGAGTGGCCTGTGTGAGCGTGCTGGTGCACTTACAATCATGACATATGATGATTCTCTCTCTTCCCCTCTGCTCTCCACTCCTCTCCTCTCCTCTCCTCCTCTTTCCTCCCCTCTCCTCTCCTCCTCTTTCCTCTCCTCTTCTCTCCTCACCTCTCCTGTCTCTTCTCTCCTCCCCTCTCCGATCCTCTCCTCTCCTCTCTCTGCTCTACTCTCCTCTTCTCTCCTCTCCTCTCCTCTTCTCTCCTCTTCTCTCCTCTTCTCTCCTCTTCTCTCCTCTTCTCTCCTCTTCTCTTCTCTCCTCTTCTCTCCTCTTCTCTCCTCTTCTCTCCTCTTCTCTTCTCTTCTCTTCTCTTCTCTTCTCTTCTCTTCTCTTCTCTTCTCTTCTCTCCTCTCCTCCATCCTCTCCTAATAACCCCTATACTGTCTGAGTATCGCCTTCATACCAGCCTGCCAGACTCTGATAAATGCAGCGCTCCAGCGCCGCGCAGCATCCAGACCCGGCCGGGCCCCATAAAGCCCGCCAGTGTAGCCTGTTAAAGGGATGCCGATTGTGGGCTAAATTGGTGTCGACTACCTCCCCGCTTTTCCTCTACCCCCCCTCCAGGGTCATCTTGGCTGTTTGGATACAGGGAGGAGGGATGCTGTCTCTCATCTGGCACACACACACACACACACACACACACACACACACACACACACACACACACACACACACACACACACACACACACACACACACACACACACACTCACACCCACACACGTGAGCACACGCAAACACTTTACACGCATGTACATGCACACACACACACAAACACAAACATACACATCGTACACTATTTGCAAAAAAGTCACATGAAGTGTTTTGTCTTTCACCAGGTAGCTACCACCTTGTTTGCTTAATGAGACAGAAGACATGGGCATTCACAGGCACACAATCTCCTCTCTGTCCTGAAATAGAGGCTCTTTAATGACACGCACACACACACACACACACACACACACACACACACACACACACACACACACACACACACACACACACACACACACAACACACACACACCACACACACACACACACACACACACTCACTCTCTCTCTCTCTCTCTCTCTCTCTCTCTCTCTCTCTCTCTCTCTCTCTCTCTCTCTCTCTCTCTCTCTCTCTCTCTCTCACCTCTCTCTCTCCCCCTCTCTCTCTCTCTCTCTCTCTCTCACGCACGCACGCACACACACACACACACACACACACACACACACACACACACACACACACACACACACACACACACACACACACACACACACACACACACACACACAGCACAGCGCATCACAGTATAAAAGCTAGCTTGAAGGCCCCAGAGAGGCAAGCGGAGGCGCTAAAAAAGGTGCTAAAAAAGCCAGACATAGACCTCCCTGTCACCTCCGTGATAAAAATGTTACCAAAACGTCTGAAATGTGAGGTAGAGAGAATGAAGGCGAGACACACAAGGAGACGGTAGAGGGTAGCAGGATGGGACAACGAGAACAAGAGGAGGGAAAAAAGTACAGTATATGAGAGGAAAACGTGGGAGGAGAGAGAGAGAGAGAGAGAGAGAGAGAGAGAGAGAGAGAGAGAGAGAGAGAGAGAGAGAGAGAGAGAGAGAGAGAGAGAGTAAAGGCGAGACAGAGAGCAACGGAGAAACAGGGATAGAGAGAGAGAGAGAGAGAGAGAGAGCAGTGGAGAGACAGAGAAAGAAACACCGACAGGAAAAGAGAGAGATAGAGATGGAGAGATAAAGAAAGCAGATGTTGGGTGAAGCGTTGAGAGAAAGAGGGAATGGAAAAAAGAGAGGTGGGTGAGAGGAACAGCAGCGGTTCTACCCAGTTGGGGGCCCTAGGCAATATGTAGACATGGGGCCCTTTGGAATAACTTTCGCTGGTATTTACCATGAAGGGGCTGACTGTTGGCGGGGCCCCCTACAATGGGCAAATTTGGTGGGGCCCTAGGCAACTGCCTGTAGTTGGTAAATTGGTTATTGGGAGAGGAATAAGGGAAAGAGAGAGATAATAAAGCAATGGAGAGACAGAGAAAGAGATGTGGACATGGAGGGAGATGAAATGGAGGGAGAGAGAAAAAGAGAGAAAGAAACACTGAGAGATAAGGAAAGGAGAGATAGGAAAAACAGATGTTGGGAGAAGCAGAGAAGGAACAGGGGAATGGGAAGTGAAGGAGAGCAAGGGAACTACTGGGAATAAGGAAGACGAGGAAGGAGGGAAGGGGTGAGATAGTGTGTGTGTGTGTGGGGGGTGTCGTTTGGTGTTTTATCTGTATGCATTCGCAATGGTGAGTAGGGGGTTGGGGGGGGGGGGGGTCGTTTTCTGGTTTATCTGTATGCCTCCATGATGGTGAGAAGGAAGGGGAGGGGGCTGGTGTCGTTTGGTGGTTTATCTAGACGGAGGAGAAAGGGTGTGTGTGTGTGGCTGTGTTGTTCGCTGGTTTATCTGTACGCGTCCACGGCGGTGAGACAGGGGGAAGCCAGCAAAGAGAGCGGTGGCAGCGGGATTTGTCTCTGTTAACGGGAAACACGGCCCCCTTTATTAAAACCATTTATCACCGCACGAATATTCCCCTTTAATGGGCGCTCCTCTCTAATCACCCAACTTTGTCACGACCTCCAGTGTCGGCTCGCTGTGGCCGCCGCCAGGGAAGCTGATCGTGTGGGACAAAGGGGTTAGCTGTCCCAGGCGCAAGGAGTTAGAGAGAGAGGGGGGGCTGGAATTGGGTTCCCATTACATTAAATGTTTCAGACGTCTTTGTCCCGGGCCCAGTGAACGTTGTCAGAGGCCCTGGCTGTGGCTGCCGCTATACTCTTCTCTTCTCTTCTCTTCTCTTCTCTTCTCTTCTCTTCTCTTCTCTTCTCTTCTCTTCTCTTCTCTTCTCTTCTCTTCTCTTCTCTTCTCTTCTCTTCTCTTCTCTGCTTAGTGGTCTTTGCTTGGCTTCCAATTTGGTCTGCCTTCCTTTCTTTCCTTGTTTGTTATTTCTCTTTATTTTTATTCTTTTTAGTTTCCACAATCTTTCTGTCATTCTTTGGTAGTTGTTTTTTTCCCTCTTTCCTTTTCTTTCACCATGTTTTTTGCCACCCTCTTCCTCTGTGACTTGCCACACGGCTTATTCTACCATTTAGTTCCCTTCAGTTTGCTTTCCTTCTCCTCATTGTCTCTCTGAC
>NC_085868.1:28430200-28432700 GCF_034702125.1 Engraulis encrasicolus
AGAAGTTCAAAACAACTGGAACAGTGGTAAACAAGCCTGGACGAGGACCCAAGTTTATTTTGCCACCACGCACAGTGAGGAGGATGGTAAGAGAAATCAAAATATCTCCAAAGCTCACTGTTACAGAATTACAACAAATGGTAGCATCCTGGGGTCACAAAGTCTCCAAATCAACCATCAGGCGCTGTCTACACGCCAACAAGCTGTTTGGGAGGCATGCACGGAGAAAACCTTTCCTCACCTACAATCATAAACGCAAACGTCTGGAGTTCGCCAAGCGGTATTGGGGCTTCAACTGGGACCGTGTGCTTTGGTCAGATGAGACCAAGATTGAGCTTTTTGGCAACAAACACTCTAAGTGGGTCTGGCGTGCCACGAAAGATGCGCATGCTGAAAAGCACCTCATACCCACTGTGAAGTATGGGGGTGGGTCAGTGATGCTGTGGGGCTGTTTCGCCTCTAAAGGCCCTGGGAAGCTTGTTAGGGTGCATGGCATCATGAATGCTTTGAAATACCAGGACATTTTAAATCAAAATCTGTTGCCCTCTGCCCGAAAGCTGAAGATGGGTCGTCACTGGGTCTTTCAGCAAGACAATGACCCTAAACATATGGCCAAATCTACACAGAAATGGTTAACCAGACACAAAATCAAGCTCCTCCCATGGCCATCTCAGTCCCCAGACCTCAACCCCATTGAGAACCTGTGGGGTGAGCTGAAGAGGAGAGTACAGAGGAGAGGACCCAGGTCTCTGGATGATTTAGAGAGATTCTGCAAAGAGGAATGGCTGAAGATCCCTCTTTCTGTCTTTTCCCATCTTGTGAAACATTATAGGAGAAGATTAGGTGCTGTTTTGTTGGCAAAAGGGGGTTGTACAAAATATTAACAACAGGGGTGCTAATAATTGTGACACACATTATTTGATGTCAAATAATTATTTCTTTATGTGGGATTTTTTCCCCACTGAATAAATGCACTTGTATTGAAGATTGGATTTTTCTCTTTTTTCCATTAAGGTCCCATATTATTTAGAGAAAAATAATAATAATTGGAAGCTAAAAAACACATATCAACCAGGGGTGCCAATAATAACGGAGGGCACTGAGTATACATAGTAGTGTGTTGACTCTATTTTATACAAATGGTGACATCATCATGACCCATTGGCCTACCTTTAAAGCGGAAAAATTATCCATCCTGATTCATAAATATTGTTTAATCATTTAATCAACAATATTCAAATGAAATCCCTGCTATCTACGATGCATACATATTCAGAAACTCAATTTCAAAATGCAAAAAGAGACAATGTGAATGTTGGCCTTGTAAACAAACTCCAACAACTAGATTAATCATGATTTTGGTAACAGAACACGACCAGAAACAAATCCTCAAAGAGTGTCTTTCAGTAGACTTAGGCCCAAAAAATTACTTTTTGGATAATTGTGGCTTTTTTCTGCTAAGGTTTTGTATAGCATAACATAACATGACCAGAAAAAATGTGGCTTATTGTTTAATTGTTGTACTATTGTTTCTATTGTATGCTAAGGCAGTAGGCCTATACATGGGTTCTCAGTGTTTATCAACACAATGTTATGAAGAGGGGCAAGACACTGACAGCCAACCACGTGAGCTAATTTTTTGACCGACAGCGGTTTCCAACAATCAGAGGTTGAGTTGTGCGCAGCTAGTTTCGCGCAGTCCGGAGAAAGCAAAAATTTAGAACCCATGTATAGGTGATTAGCAGGCCACAGAGAAAAGGGCTATCGCTTTTACAGCCAACAGAGAAAAGGGCTATCACTTTAGCAGGCAACAGAGAGGAGAGAAGCAGGGCTATTGCTTTAGCTCTCTAATGGCTTGGAGATGTCATTTCCTCTATTGGCAGCAGATGGCAGGATCCATACATTGATTAGACACAGGGGCCACCTCTATAAACGCAGCCCTTGATTTCTCTTACAAACTCTTTAACGAACCATTAAGACAATTATACACACAAGGCCCTACAGCCAATGAGGAATTATCAGCCATTTACCAGGGTACTCATAATAATCCGCCCTGTCTCATTTTTTTTAGCAGGGCGCATCTTTGGTGTGTGTGTGTGTGTGTGTGTGTGTGTGTGTGTGTGTGTGTGTGTGTGTGTGTGTGTGTGTGTGTGTGTGTGTGTGTGTGTGTGTGTGTGTGTGTGTGTGTGTGTGTGTGTGTGTGTGTGTGTGTGTGTCTAAACACATTTCTGAAGAATGTGCCGAGGTGTATGATATAGGCTACTACCCTCTTGTGTTGAGTATAAGAGGAAAATACTGAAAGATCCTGATTCATCTTTATTTCCAATTATACATAGGCCTATATATATATATATTATATTTATCCCATTTACACGTTCCAAACATATCAAGCTCTGGTGAACACTTCTGATGTTCTTACTCTTAGAATGAAATAATTCAAAATGCTTTGGAAAAATAGGTGTCAAATATGCAGCATATCTGTCTCTGGTTACACTTTATT
>NC_085868.1:28440200-28442700 GCF_034702125.1 Engraulis encrasicolus
AGTGATATACAGTAAGGATGAATGATGCATACAATATTGCACACACGCACTCACACACACACTCTCTCTTTCTCAGACGGTGATGCAAACGTATCTAAGTATACGCAGTATATGCATCACACAGAGTTTCCTCCCTGAACACACAAACACACAGCCGTATGCCTGCACACACACACACACACACACACACACACACACACACACACACACACACACACACACACACACACACACACACACACACACACACACACACACACACACACACACACACACACACACTTCCTTTCTCAGCCTGTGTACTGTACAGCCCCGTGTAGTGATGTAAGGCTGATTCAGAAGTGATGAATTAATGATGCGTTTGAAATTTCATCATCATGTCCGTGGCATCATGGCGACTGACAGCTCTGATGCTTTGGCCACGTGTGTGTGTGTGTGTGTGTGTGTGTGTGTGTGTGTGTGTGTGTGTGTGTGTGTGTGTGTGTGTGTGTGTGTGTGTGTGTGTGTGTGTGTGTGTGCGCGAGGCGTTTTGTTTTTGTCTGAACGGATAGAACAAAACACAGCAAAGCAACACCGGATGAAACAAAAACAAGAAATTGAGGGAAACCTCATTGTTGGTGTGTGTGTGTGTGTGTGTGTGTGTGTATGCATGTGCACATTTGTGTGTGCATGTGTACAGGTGTATGTGTGGGTATCACTGTGCCCCGCTAATACACCGATATCTATTTCAATATTTCAGTGCACTGCACACTGCATGTCTTCAATGTTACTGTATATAGTACAGTATGTATGGATTTAGTTCTGTGTATGTGTATTGGATATTAGGCTATATCAGTCAAGTGCACTCATGTAGGTTTGTGTGTGTGTCTGTGAGGGTGCGTGGGTGCCTGCATGTACGTGTGTACATGTGAGTGAGCAAGGGCGTAACTTTATGCTGACAATAGGGGGGGTCAAGATTTCCATCTAAATGAATTAAATGGCTGAACAGTTTTCTTCAGTATTTGCATGTACAGTTATGTATGTTACCTGGTCATTTGTGCCTCCTGCGCTGTCTCTCTCTGTACTCTCTCTCCCTGTTTTTGGTCATCCGATTCTCCTTCGCCTCGTTCTCTCCCTCTGTCTTCAACTGATGCACTTCCTCCATCACCTCCTTTCTGTTGCTCAACTGCTACATCTCCTCCGTTGCCTCTCTCCTTCAACTGCTGCACCTCCTCTGACACCTTCATACTCTATCTCTTGAACTGGTTCACCTCCTTTGTCACCTCCTTCTCTCTCCCTCTCATCTGTGCTTCCTCGTCTCTCTCTCTGGACACCCGTCACCCGTCATCACCTGTACCTCCTTGGCCTTGGATCTCTCTTTGGTGACCTGCACAATCAAGTTTTTGAACCTGATATAAAAAAACCTCAGTTAATGTTCAAATGGCTTGGCAGCAAACTCACATCAGAGTTTTAGAGAATGCATTTTCCCAATCAGGCTAAAGTCAAGCTGTCAGAAAATCTCCATTTGTAATGTGGCATATAGCAATAAAGCAAAGATGAGTTAATTAATTAATTAATTAAAAACATTCCTACCCTTTGCTTAGTAGGCCTAATTCATATGATCAGAAGAAAGCTACAGTCAGAGATGGTTGATAAAATCTTTGATGCAGTGCCAAATATGAATGACATATCCCAACCATCAATCACTAATCAGGATGCTGCACAAATAGGATCTCTTGTCTGCTGTTCGCCATGTTGTTATGATCAGAAGAAAGTTGCTGTGGTAGAAATTAAAGTAGCCTGCTGGCTACATAATATCCCATATCCATTATTTATACAATTACAATTGTATAATACAATTATATATACCGGTAATACAATACATTTTTTTTTATAACTAAATATACAGTGGCGACTGGCGACAAAATATTGAGAGGACCTCCTCTGTCTCACTCCAAGCACAGCCACGCATAGTGTCACGCGAGGAAGGAACCCCTTGTCTCCCCAACCCTCTCTCGTGTCTCTCTCTTCATTACTTCACTGGCGAAACAAACTGTAATCGCTTGGCTGTTGTCAACAAATGCGATTTTGAAAACAAAATATAATGCCACAATACATCTTATTTAAAATGGATGTGTTTACTATTGGTGTCAAAAAACTTACAGGCATTTTGGTTCAGCTGCATTGAACAAGCTTCTCATTTGAAGTGGATACTATCATAGGAAATCACGCAGGCAACTGGACAGGGGGTAACCAAAAACTACTTAAATGACGTGAAATAAAACAAACAGACGTCCGATTGCTAGGGTTTCACAAAATGTGTTGGTTTGAGGGAGTAAATATCCCAAGTGCTAGCCATCAACGAAGTCCAAAATAGCCAGCCACGTCCAGTGTTATTGAACTAGCTGTCTGTCGTAACCTAGCATAAAATAGCTATATAACTAACTGACAGGCAGAAAGGCAGTGGTACACTATGGGTTCTCAAAACACTCGGAAATAATGTCTCTTATGCCAAAGACGC
>NC_085868.1:28462700-28477700 GCF_034702125.1 Engraulis encrasicolus
CATGTGCTGTGTGCTTGTGTGTCATCATATAACCATACAACATTATTGCTTTTAGTATTTATAATGGTATGAGTAATAATATACAGTAGGCCTAATAGTATTAATGGTAAATTATCTTTGTCTACAGTCGGGGCTGCTAACAGCTTTTGCAGGGCCTGGGACAAAATAATTTGGACGGCCCCTCAATTCAATACATACAGTACAATGTACAAGTGGGATCCAAGTATGAGCCCCGGACCCTTTGTCACCCCCCGACCCCCCACCCTCACCCCCATCGGCTTCCCTGTGTACAGTATGTTGCATGTCTTGCTTGATATTTGTGTATGTTATTTTTTTACGCGTGTACATTCCGTTATATGTGTGTCTGTGTAGGCGTGTGAAATCCTGTCCTTCTAATAAGCACAGACAGTCCTGTGTGGGGGTAGATCGTGGGGGAGCACTTTAGAGTAACAGGACACAGCGTGTCACCCGTCTCGGCTGCCTCCGCAGCCTGATTGCAACACAGCCATAGTCAGTTTTAAGTGGGCTGACAAGGAAACTGGCCGGGTGATGGAGCCAGTATGGCTGTCTCAAGGGCCGAACACACTAAAGTAAAGTGAAGCGACAAAATCGGTGATGATCGGTAATTGACAGTGTGTGGAAAGCAGAGTGTTTTGAGCTGCAAAAGTATTATTAGTTAACTTCATGGTAATGCGCTACGCTACGGTACAGTGTGACACAGGTTTGGTGGCAACAAATGGGAATGTCCATTGTCTCCAACACTAGTTTCAGTTGGTTGCTTCCCCTCGAACAAGGAAAGGTTTCACCTTTTTCCTCCTTTGCCATGTTTGGCCTGTAGAGCCCCGTGGGCTTCTATAGCCACAGCCCTGACCTTTACCATAGATAGCTTGTAGTTGAAACAGCGAGCAAAATGATTGACAACATTGCAATATATACCATGAGAGGGAAAAAATAGAAAAAGGTTAAATTTCTGATGTCACTGGTATTGACGTCCTACACTGGATATCAATGTGGAAACCTAATTTGACTCAGATGTGGTAAAGAATAAATGTAAATTACAATTTATCACCTTTGATGAATGTTTTTTGTCTGGCATGGACTACCCAGTGAATTAGAATATTTGTGTTCTAAAAAGCCAGCTGTTACGTCTTGTACCTCTTTCACAAAGAGGAAGACAGAGGAGCTGTCTGGGGACACCAGAGAAATGCTATTATTTGAAAAACAAGACCTCCAAATGATAAAAGGCCATCTCAAAAGACCTATGTATTCTAATTTCAACACTGTGTTGCGTTATTAAGAAATCTATATGCTAATAGTATAAGAGAACACAGACAAAGCACAATCCTTTTAAAAATGTTTTGTGAAATGAAGCAAAAGTAGAAGGTTTTTTTTGTAATGCACACAAACAGTATGTACATAAGTATGCATACTCTGCAAAAAGAACACCCATTCAAAAATGAAGCCTGGTGTTGGAATCATAACAATATTATATAGTATAATATAGTGTGTTACTGCTGTGTTGCACCTGGTATTGTATATATATATATATATATATATATATATATATATATTATATATATATATATATATATTTAAAAAGAATGTCTATTCTAAATATCTTCGGACCTCCAGTTAAAACATCCCGTGTACGTATATATTTCAATTTAATGCTGGAGATATTACACATATACACACATTACACGCTGCACCCTGTTAGAGCCTATCTCTATTACACTGGCCAGTTTTAATGTCAACACATTAAGACCAGCAGCATTGGATCATGCGGTAGTTACTGTATATTCACATAGTCACAATGGCAGCCTCTCCCTGCATACATTATGTGTCAGAGAGAGTAGAGAGAGAGAGGTTCCGTTAGCCCATTGTTTCCGGGTTCTATTATTGCAAGGGGGAGGGGGGAAATCCCCCTTTAAGCAGACCTAGGCAGACCTAAGGACTGTTCTATTCAATGCTAGGAGTATTGTGACACGCCCCTTTAAGCCGGAACCGGAACCTGGTCATGTTAGGTGCCCATAGCAACCTATTACATTGGCATATCTCTATATACTTAAAGAATCTCTGGTATGTGTCGTGCTGGCTGCCTCTGTTGCCCTCTCGCTTTTCCTCAGCGTGTGAAATGTGTATGCCGATTTATGTGATTTAAAAGGTACTTGACAGAACAATCTCCTGCTTCTCATCATAATCAGATGGAGATTTCCACAACACCAGCCCGGTCCGCATACATACAATCAGGCCCGCCGACAGGGGAGGACAAAGGGGTATGTTGTCCCGGGCCCAGTGAGATAGGGGGCCCAGAATTGGGCTCCCCTTGCATTGTATGTATTGGGTAGGGGGCCCTTTCAGATGACTTTGTCCCGGGCCCAGGAAAAGCTGTCAGAGGCCCTGCCTACAATACGGATGGTTAATATGTTTCCCTTATGCTTGTATAATGGAGCTATTTCATAGGTCCAGTGACCCCTGGGTAATGCGCTTTCCTATGCCTTTTAGAAATGGTCAGTCGGTCATTTTACCGAGTCATTTGAAAGGCACTTTTATTTCAATAGCATAGAGTCAACAGCGCTAAACAGCACAATTTCCTTGTCGGCTGCCTGGCCACTCACTGAACTGTCACCCTGCCTTCCTGCCTGCCGACCAGCACGGGCCTGTCACAACCCGGTAAGCTAACTAGGCAATTGCCCCCAGGGCCCACAGCTGGAAGGGGGGCCCTTGGTAATGATTGGTTATGTATACTTGTATTCAAATGACAGCAGGGACAACTTGGTGAGTGAAGCAGCACCTTCCTAAAACTCAATGACCGAAAAGTGCAATGACACGCCTATTGAAATCTCTCTTGAGGGGGGGCCCTTCTTCAATAGTTTTAGAGGAAATGGCCCGAAGTCTCCCTTTTACCTAGGGCCCCCAAATACCTTGAAACGACCCTGTGCCTGCCTGCCTGCTGTCCACTATAGTGTGTCTGTAATGATCGGGAGAGCAGGGGCCTGTACTGGGTGAAGGGACTGTTTGTCTTTCCCCGCCTGCCCTGGTGAAGGGGCAACTAGCCCCCGCATCGCGCTATGTCCCAGCCCCTGCTTCGGCCTGACGGCATCTCTAGTGTCCCCGTGGGGATGGTAATTGGTGCCGGACGGCAGATTAAATTGACCTGGTGAGAGGGGAGTCTTAGCCGCCGCTGCTGCTGTCGCGGCTACAGCCTCGACCATACTACTGGACCTTGGCACACACACGCACTCTCAGGCACACGTACACACACACACACACGCAGACACACAGACCACATGCATGTGCAACCATGCCTACAGCCACACTGACACATGCATGTGTGGATACGCACGCACGCGCACGCGCACACGCACGCGCACGCGCACACGCACACGCACACACACACACACACATACTGTAGAATTGTACACATACAGCATGAACACTTGCACATACATGTATACAGTATACACTTAACTACTTGTGTATAAACACACTCTGGCATGCACGCACACACACTCACGCACTCACACACTTACACACACACACAGTCACTCAGTATGAAATGGGTGCTTAGACCAGTTGGGCTGAACAGACTGCCGTCAATCTGATAGTTGTTATCCCCTCAATTGAGATGGCAGGCCAGACGCACACGCACATGCGCACAGACGCGCACACACGCACACACGCACACACGCACACGCGCACACGCGCACACACACACACACACACACACACACACACACACACACACACACACACACACACACACACACACACACACACACACACACACACACACACACACACACACACACACACACACACACAGGGGAGAGGGAGAGGGAGAGTTCCATTGAGCTAAAAGCAACATGAAAGCTACAGGAGTGGAGTGAGGCGTGCGGAGGTTTGAGGTTCCCTCTGCAAGGGAAGAGAGAGTGGAGTTAGTGCTCCTCTCAAGTGCTTTCAATCGAAAAAGAAAAATAGGGAGAGAGAGAGAGAGAGAGAGAGAGAGAGAGAGAAAGAGAGAAAGAGAGAGAGGCAGTTAAAAAGGGAGTGAGACATTGAAAGAGACGGTACAAATGAGAGCGAGAGAAAGAAGAAGAGAACAAGAAGGAGAGATAGTAAAAGACAAGCAAACGGCAGCGAAAGAGAGACAGCGAGGGAGAGTGAGACAGTAAGAAAAGGGAGAGAGAGAGAGACAGGGAGAGAAAAGAACAAGGGAGAAGGAGAGAGAGAGAGAGGGAGAAAGACAGAGAGCAAGAATGAGAGAACAAGAGCGAGAGGAGCGAGAAGAAAAAGAAAAGAAAGTAAAAGAAAAGAAAAGAAAGGCATATGCGAGAGAGAGGAGATAAAACTCCCAGGATAGCTCATTACTGCCTAAGGTAAAGGAGGATGAAACCCAAACACACCCATCTGGCCTTTTGTGGCCCAGCAATCGCGAGGAGATCAGAGGCACACACTCCAGACGCTCCGCTACACTCCGCACACAGCAGCGCAGAACAGAGCAGAGCAGAGAGCGGAGAAGAAGAGGAAGAAGAAGAAGGAGAAGGAGAAGAAGAAGAAACTCTTTTTTTTCATATTTCATCGGCTTTTGCGAAAATCTAAAATAAAGCAAGATAAAAAGGCCCAGACCAAAGAAAGAAACCAATAATCTCTCTCTCTCTGTCTCTGTCTGCCTCTCTGGCTGCCTCTCTCTCTCTTTCTCTCTCTCTCTCTCTCTCTCTCTCTCTCTCTCTCTCTCTCTCTCTCTCTCTCTCTCTCTCTCTCTCTCTCTCTCTTTCTTTCCATGATGGAAGTTAGTGCTCCCTCCCGCCCGCCGCCTTTCCTTTGCTGTTGCAATTCTTCTTTCGGAGTAGCTATCGCTAATTACCGTGCCGGTCGGAGTTTTTAAGTAGGATAATGAATCTGGGAGTGATTCTGTCCCGATAATGGAATCCGGGAGAACAAAGGGCCAACTTAATGAATGTGTCCTGAGCTTTTTGATTGCTGGAACATAAGGCGGCACAGAGAGAGAGAGAGAGAGAGAGAGAGAGAGAGAGAAAGAGAGAGAGAAATAAAAAAGAAAGGAAGGACACAGCCTGAGGATAGCTGAATGTAATTGTAATTGTGTTGGACCAGGGAATGAAGATGAAAACATGTAGATGATGTGTGTGTGTGTGTGTGTGTGTGTGTGTGTGTGTATATGCGCATGCGTGTTTGCGCTTGTGCGTGTGTGTGTGTGTGCGCGTGCGTGTGTGTGTGAGTGTGCCTGCGTGCGTGCGTGCATGCATTTAGGCATGCACACACATGCATGTGTGTGCATGTGCGGATTTGAGCATGTATGAATGCCTGTAAGTGCCTGTGTGTATGTGTGTGTGTGTAGATTTGTATAGGTGATCATATGAGACTGTGTGTGTGTGTCTGTGTGCGCATGTGTGAATGTGTGTGAATGTTTGCTGTAGGTAAGTATGTGTGTGTGTGTGTGTGTTTCAGAGTGATGAGATGTAAAGAAGCATACCGGTAGGAAGGGGTGTCGCCAGATTTTTTTGGCCCCATGAAAGATTCAAATTTTGGGCCCCCTTAAAGCAACACTCCGTTTTTTTGGACACAGGACCTCATTTCCGAGTCAGCCGGAGTGTTAGAAGTGTGTCCAGATTGTTTTTTTGAAATTCCATGCAGTCCTTGTAAAACCGCGTCTCGATGTTGCTATGCTAGCGCAAGTGATCCACTTTTACTAGCATGACCCAAAAAAGCAGTCTTAACAAATTCAATAAGCAATCAAATCACATCAATTATTATGCCAGGCTGTGGATGTGAAGGTTTGTGGTGATAGAATACTGTTTCAAATAAAACTGACCTGGCCTTACATAGATTTTTGTAATAAGGTGAACTAGTTTCTCCTAGTCAGCGGAATTTTACCTTGCTCTCGACAGCTGTGATCAGATAACCACTTCAACAGTGAGACGCCAGCTAGAACCACACTACTCTACATTACTGCGTTTTTTTAATGTATAGTGGAATATAAACCAACAACGTGGCAACATGGTAAATAAATGTGCATATAAAATTGCGACAATAGAGCCCATAACCGTTCTCATTCTTTTCCTGAAAAAGACCCGGAAAGAACAAAACTACTCCTATCTGCAGGAGATAGTAAACACATCCGACGCTACGTAACAGGGTGATCTGCAGTGATCATTTCAGCCCTGACGACTTCATAAAGTCGACTTCAGAATAGCCACAAAGAAAAGTCTGAAAACATTTGCGGTGCCATTCACCTTCCCAATCCCTGGTGTGCCACAGCCACTGTGATACCAACAGTCTCCGAAGATCACGTTTGTCCTAGCTTACACAGGCATTCTGCTGCTGTCACTGTAGCAGTGTTTTACTGATGATGATTTAGCTAACGTTACCTAAACCTTTGCTGTGCTTTACGTGCTATGGCTGGTGTGCCTTCATTGCAATAGTTACACAGTACACTGTTTACAAAACTTACACGGCAGCTTCGTTCTTCAACTAGGGAACAACTCACAAAATGTTTTGATAACTTACCGCATTGACAACTGGCCATTGGTTCCAGCAGGTCCAGGTATTTTTTCTCGACTGAGAAGAATGTTTAGCACTCCACAATTGAGATACAAGTCCTGGTGCTCCGTTATGCACACATCTCGAGATGTGCTGTGCCAGCATCTAGACTATGGAACGATGCAATCTCTTGCATCTGTGGGGAAACTAAGTCCCAACTCGGCAGCAAAAACATTCTTCTTCCATCTCCAATGCCTTGCAATTTCGGCACTGACACGACACCAATCTGTTATTCTGTTCCGGCTTTCTGCTACAGTTTCAGTGGCTGCTGCCTCATACAGAGCGCGCTCTTGTTCGGACCTTTTCAAATCCATCTCAACTCTAATGTAGTATATTCCTGCTCATACAGGTACGTATGCTTCTGAATTTACTCGTCCTCATCATCAAAAGCGTTGGGTTCTCCGAACATTGCCATTCTTTTTTTATGATCAGGGTTCGTCTGATCATAGTTCTAGCAGACAGCTGCGCTCAAAATAAACTTGACAGTGAGAACCGGTAACATTGGTGTTAGATATCAGTCCGCGACTGCCAAATCAGGAAGTACTTTGCTGCGGGTGAGCAATGTAATTATAAGGTTGGTTTACTCCCTAAATCTCTGTATCGACGTGGGTATGTGTGTCGATAGCCTGGCGAAGTAATTGACGTGCTTTGAGTGTTTATTGAACTTGTTAAGACTGCTTTTTTGGGTCATGCTAACAAAAGTGGATCACTTGCGCTAGCTTAGCAACATCGACCTGTGGTTTTACAATGACTGCATGGAATTTCAAAAAAACAATCTGGACACACTTCTAACACTCCGGCTGACTCGGAAATGAGGTCCTGTGTCCAAAAAAACGGAGTGTTGCTTTAAGGGTCCCTGTCAGTGCTGTCGGTGCTTGGGCCCTTGCTGTCAGTGCTTGGGCCCTTAGAATCTGTAACACTTCACCCCCCCAAGTGGCACCCATGCCGGTAGGCCCACTTGTAATTTTATCAGACAAGGGCATCTGATTTGCATGTGATTTTGTACCTAACCTGGGCTCACTGAGTGGCAACTAAGAGCACTCGAGGTCTGAACCATTTTTGACACTCTGTATTTTTTTTCGTCACATTTCAATTTTTTGTGTTAAGGCTGAATTTTGCCCAAACCTAATTTTTCCCTCACGTTAACCAATCAACACAGAAAAGTGCTTCACTTCTAGTTTGATCAGAAAAACTTTTGTCAGTTAAGACGTGTTTTTTGTAGCCTTTTAGTTTTGACTAAATCAGGTTTCAGGTTTCAGGTTTATTTATTTAAAAAAGTGACAGCATATATTACCAGCATTTAAACAAAAATGCTAAATACACAAGATTATAGCCATGAGGCTAATTTCCATCTTTTGTCCCTTGAGAGGTTTGATGTTCCTTAAAAAAACAAGGTTAAAACAAAACTAAAAATACACAGTTATAGTACACAGTTGTAAAATTATAGTCAAAGATATGTCACACAGTTTAAAAAATAAATAATACAAAATACAGTTACAAGATAAAATACCCAAATAAGTTAAAGAACAGCTGCCAGTAGTAGCCTAACTATGGGAAATTATGTTGACAGCATTGAGAATCTAATAACCACAATTTTAACTGTTTGCTGAATGAGTGTACTGTTGGCAGTGCTTTAATTTTACTGGGAATTGTGTTCCAGGTGTGAGAGACTCTGTAGGAGAAAACAGCCTGACTAAAAGCGCTCTTTCTAAATGGAACAGAGCAATCACCCCTGGAACTGGCTCTGGTAGCCCTATTTATACTTTTTGTAATAAATATCTGTAGAGGAGGAGGGGCCAGGCCATGGAGAATTTTATATAATAAAATTGAATCATTATATTTAATGTAGTTATCCCAGTCCAACAGTTTATGTTTTTTCAGTACTTTACAGTGATGATAAGTTTTGGGCTTTCTATCCAAGATTTTCAGTGCTTGTTTGTATAATGTTTTAATGGCTTTTAAGGTCGTGACATTTGCTGATGCCCAACTAGTTAGACAGTAGGACATATGTGATATAATCATTGCGTTAAAATACAGTGTAGCTGACTCAAAGGTTAAATTATTCCTAATGTACCTGAAATTAGCTAGATTAAATTTTATTTTGCCTGTAGTTTTTTTAACATGTTGCTTGAAACCAAGTTGTGCATCTATTATAACACCAAGGTATTTAAACTCTTGGACAACATCCAGTTTCTCACCATGCACCATGATGCTGGGGTCTGGTTCAGTAGTAACCCTTTTAGATAAATACATACAAACAGTCTTTGACACATTGAGTTGAAGACGTGAGTGTTGTAGCCATGTACACACATTGTTCATGACTGATGTTAACGGTTGTGCAGCTAGACGTTTGTCTTTTGCGTGGATGTATAATACTGCATCATCTGCGTATAGTTGACAGGTTACTGATGCAGGACAACAACTAGACAAGTCATTTATATACAAGCTGAACAACAGTGGACCTAGTATGGACCCCTGTGATACTCCAAGGGAGTTGATGCAGGTGCTTGGTGTAGTATGCTGCACTCTAACACACTGAGTCCGTGATGCTAGGTATGACTCCATCCATTTCAATGAGTCAGCCGAAAACTTAAAGTGAGTTAGCTTTTGCAAAAGTATCTGGTGGTTGACAGTGTCAAAAGCCTTTCTAAAATCTAGGAAAACAGCCCCAACCACACCGCCAGCATCAAGTTTTAACTTTACATTTTCCAAGAAGAAGCAGACAGCCGTCTCTGTTGAGTGATGTTTTCTGAAACCAAATTGCATGCTGTTAAGCATATGACTATTATTTAGGTGCTGTATGAGTTGTTCTGCCACTATTTTCTCAGTTATTTTGGATATAGCGGAAAGTATGCTAATTGGTCTATAGTTACTAGTTATTGTTGGGTCACCAGATTTGAGGATTGGAGTTATAACTGCACTTTTCAAACTGTCTGGGAATACCTGCTGGGTGAAAGAGTCATTGACAATGGTTGTGAGTGGTGAAAGGAGGGATTGCTTATGGGTTTTAATAAATAGTGTATCCATGCCATGTGCGTCTTCAGCTCTGGAGCTTTTTAGCCCACAGATGACCTTGTCAACCTGCGCCTGAGACACCGTGTGTATGTTAAAAACTGGCGCTGTGGTGCTGATGAGTGTGTGACCTAAATATAAAATTTCAGTGTCAGTTCTTTGTGTTAACTGTGTTACTGAATTAATAAAATATGTATTGAGTGCTGTTGCAATATCCTTAGGGCCCTCTATTATAGTGTTATCTATCTGCAACTCTTTAATATCTCTATGTATGTTGCTGTTGTTTGTAAGTTTTTTAATATTCGTCCATATTTCTTTGGCATTTCCCCTAGCGTTGCTAATTACATTTATGAAGAATGTTGCTTTCGCTGTTCTAAGAGCCTTCACCACTTTGTTTCTTAGTGACACAAAAATCTGTCTGTCAAGAACAGTTTTTGTTTTAAGAGATATCTTGAGTGCATGGTCTCTCTGTTTCATTAAGGTCCATATGCTTTCGTCAAGCCATGGTAGGTGTGTTTTTTTGTTGGGCTTTTGTTTAACCTTTTTCAAGAATTGCTCCATAGTATCCTTGATTATCTTAATAAAATCTGATCTGATAAAATCAGTTTTTGTTTGCATCAGTATTTACTAAGTGATCACCCCAGTTTATTTCATTTAGAGCTTGTTTTAGGTTCTCTGTCTCGTTTTTTGGTACTCTTAAATGCCCATTTGTTTGAATGGGTGGGCGTAGCAGTCTGTTTTTAGACAACTTCCGTGAGAACAGAACCAGGTTGTAGTCTGACAAACCTGTGAGCAGACTGTACGTTTTATGAATCCTATCACATTTGTTACTAAAAACAAGATCAATGCACGTTTGGGTTGTGTTAGTTATTCTAGTAGGACACATTATTAACTGAGACATGTCAAACTTTGCTGCTAGTGTTTTTACAGGGCTACAGTGTGTGCTCATATACTGCCAAAATTATTCATACTAACCCTAACCCAATGTAATACATTGTAAAGCGGAAAGCCCAACTGGGAAACTCCAACTCCCATTGACATTTTCATTATGACACAGCACTACACAGCACACAAGTGAACACAGTACACTGCACACAACGAAATTGCCTTCATGCCTTACCCGTGCAAGGGGGCAGCCCCAAATGGCGCCCCAGGGGCAGTGCGGCAGGACGGTACCATGCTCAGGGTAACTCAGTCATGCGGAGGATGGGGGAGAGCACTGGTTAATTACTCCCCCTACCAACCTGGCGGGTCGGGAGTCGAAGTGTCAACCTTTGGGCTAGAAGTCTGATGCCCTAACCGCTTATCCATGACTGCCCAATTATATTACAGGTTGTAGGTGCAAGTGCAACTTTCGCCTGTCAAATTTCTTTGAACTTTTTGAATCTTTGAATTTTCTTTGGTTGAAATAGCAATGAATTATGCCAGCCCTATTTCCTTACAACATTTTGTGAGACATTCCTGTTCAAGTCAATTATACTGTAGGACTTACAAGTCAACAGTTTTACAGTACCAAAACAGGGTTGCATTTCTTGAAAGCATAGTTGCTAACTATGGTAGCTACGGTAGCTACTTTGTTGGTCGCAATGAAATTTCCCATTGGCAACTACCCAAGTTGCTAACTACTAACAACTACACTTTTGAGAAACGCACCCCAGAGCTGCCTTGTTCTAAAACGGCCTCATTGCAACAATAATAACCTGTTAGAAGAGGTGTGCCTCACCCCTTAGAAAAGGCCATGAGATGTTATCCTCCCTTTTCAGCCTCCTGTCTGACTTGTCAATAGTATCAATAAATGGTTTAATACATTCAGAAATGTTTGTTAATATTTTAACAATACAGGCTAGCAGAGCCACAGTATTACAGCCGTCTCCAAAAGTGTTGTCGCCTATCCATCTGTTTGGAATAACTAATTTGCTAATAACCTGACTTTCAATTAATCACTTGGCTTCAGAAGTCACTGATGAAAGTTACAACCCTCCCGTTTTATAGTTTTATGTACAAAAATAAATTTCATGCACCAAAGAAAGATTGACCCTTTAATGAACACAGACAGGGCAGAATATGAAAAAAGAAATATGGTGCACAAAGTGAAACATGGTAGGGGTACAGCTCTTGTGAGGAGCTGCATGCATGCTGCAGGTGTTTGAGGGCTTTTATCATTGATTAAATAATGAATTAAAAAATCTATTGCTCTACAAATAGCAAATATTTCACCATCTCTCATTGACCTTCATTGTTTTTCATTGTGTTGCTTTCCATGATTACAACGACCCTAAACATACACCGAAGGTCAACGTTGATTTTCTGAAGAGGTGAGAGTGATTCAGTGATTAAGAATGACACCCGATCTGTGTATTCGAAGTGTTTTGAAGTGACTTATCTGCTCATTTTCACATTATGTTCGATAGACGACAAAACTTTTGTCTTGTGAAAATCTGCCCTGTCTGTGTTCATTAAAGGGTCAATCTTTCTTTGGTGCATGAAATGTATTTTTGTACATGCAACTTCATTCAGGAGGGTTGTATAGCTTTCATATGAGTGACTTCTGCCCTCAGGAAGAAGATACAGGCTCCCAAACTGTAATACTAATAGGTTCAAATTTTCAATGGTCCCTTGGTCAATTAAGATACTAAATAGCAGGTCTTAATGGTGCGCATGTGTGTGTGTGTGTGTGTGTGTGTGTGTGTGTGTGTGTGTGTGTGTGTGTGTGTGTGAGAGAGAGAGAGAGAGAGAGAGAGAGAGAGAGAGAGAGAGAGAGAGAGGAGAGAGAGAGAGAGAGAGAGAGAGAGAGAGAGAGAGAGAGAGAGAGAGAGAGAGAGAGAGAGACAGAGAGAGGAAAAGTGTGTGTGTGTGTGTGTGTGTGTGTGTGTGTGTGTGTGTGTGTGTGTGTGTGTGTGTGTGTGTGTGTGTGTGTGTGTTATTATTTTTCTGAGCAATAGCTCTAGTTCAGAGTATGTGCAATATCTAAGTTTGTATATGTCTTTGGATGACTGGAACGTTGTGTGTAACACTAACAATGGTTGTCTGTTACCCTGTTTATATGTTTGTTTGTTCTTTGTGGTCCTAAGTCTGTCTATTGTCGTAATTGATGTTAATTGTGAATCACACTTTCTCATGTCCACTCTGAATTTCTCTCCTGAAGAGACAATAAAGGATAATCTAATCTAATTCTGAAGCCAAGTGATTATTTGAAAGTCAGGTTATTAGCTGTTAGCTTCCAAACAGATGGATAGGCGACAACACTTTTGAAGATAGCGGTAGCTTCTTGCATCAGCCTGTGATGCAGAGGCTGGGAGTTCACTCACTGTCTTGCAGAGAGAGAATACTGAAACCACAAAAGACAGCTGCCGTTTTGAGCTTCAGTCAATACCGATAGCAAGAGAGCACTAAATCCTCAAGCAAGAGATAACGACTAAAATAAACCGTGAGCGTTTGTTTATGGGATGGGTCGTGCTATAATGATTTTGATTATTGTGTTCAGATGCTAATCAGACTGCAGCTCATAGTGACACTAACAGCGTCCACAAATCCCCAGTCATTACCATGCACTGTAGCTTTGATAATGATGCTTCCATTAACCCTTTGAGGAGTGAGGGTTTTCCCCCAGTTCTTCTGGACTTTTATTCAAATATTCTACAGATTCCATAGAACTCTGTTTTAACCCTATCCAGACTGGGGGGGGGGGGGGGGGGGGGGGGGTGGGGGGGGGGGGGGGTGGCTAAAAGTGCCCGCACCAACTTTGATGTCATATAATTCCTTAACGACTATTTAGTTGGCTACAGTTAGGTACCGAAAGATTGGGTTTATTATTTTTTCTGTTGCCATGGCAACAGTTTTCTGACAGGTTTGTCTGACCAAAAATTACTTAACCATATCTATGACGCCATATATTTTCATATTTTTTTGTTATTTCCATTAGCATCAGACAACTTTGTGAGCATTTAAGTGGTTTGAAGCATAAAATCCTTAAAAATTTAAGTGCATTACCTTAATTTGTTGGAAAATCCATTATGGCGAGATTTTGGGCATAATAAGATAATGAGATAATGATGTCATAATGACGTCATAATAATAGATAATTACACAAATGCTGTCATTCATAGATGTCCATGTGTAGATCATCTCCCCCAAGTTTCGTAGTCATACTGTATTCCGTTCATGAGTTATGGGGGGGCGGGTGTCAAAAGAGCCCGCCCCCAGGCCCAGGAATGCCAAAAAAGGCCAGTCTGAATAGGGTTGTGGAAAAGCTCGTTCTTCTCCTGTCAGGATGACGTTACCATTTCGAGTGTCGGAGGATGGATGGTCAGGAAACCGTAGTTAAACTTCGAAGCGTTTTTATTTTCGACAAAACAAAGTGTGCACGTGGGCAACATACGACATAAACCCAAATTGGACTGGCAACTCAAAATACTCAATACAAAATCAAAGTCAAAGCCAAACTTCTGGCACTTCGTTATTGCACTGAGCAGCAGCTGCTTTTTACATCATTTCTGAAGACAGCTTACACCGATAAACAGCTGCTTCGCTTATCTCGCTCACTCTCAACAATGAGCTGGGTTTTACATACCCTTCACTACGCAGGCAATTATTCAATTGACCAATGCAGACACACAATCACAATTGGCCCGTACCATTTCTCCAGGACCTTTCCAAAACAAAACGCCAGTTACAAATCATATCGACAAACATTGCCCATTGTTGCCCACAGAATCCCCACACCAAACAGACATAATTCACAAACATTATAGGCCTACACAACATGAAACATTTAAAGTCCAATCATTCAACACATGTCCATTTCAGTGCTTGACATCACGCGATGGAAATGCTGCCACAACGGTGCGCGCTCCCGTGTAGCAGTGTCGTGCGCACTTGGAGAGGAGAATGCGATTCTGAGCGGTGTGTGTGTGCGTGTGCGTGTGCGTGTCCAACTGTCCAGCTCTGCCCGCTCCTCGCGGTGCACAGTAAATACACAAGTTCACAAATAAAGTTCACCAAAATAAAGAGTGGTTTAAAATCAGTGAAAAGTGGCGAGGTCACCTTTTCACAAGGGTTAAAATCCTTCAGAGTGGTTGTGACATCATTTTGTGGCCAAAATCCAAGTCACATCACTGACCTGAATATCTGAATACCTGAATCTTGAGGCAATAGAGTTAGTTGGGACTAGAGCCAGAACCCCCCCGCCATGCATAGGTAGGAGGACACTTCAAACAATGCAGAGTCCACATTATTTCACGCAACCGTCCGTTTCAAACAATCCAATTTTTTTTTCTTTTTTCGGGCTGACCCTCCATTTTAGATTGCTATATTGTTTAAATGATCAATGAAAATTGTTAGTTGATTTGATTGACAATTAGAATGATTTCATAATTCTTTCGATTGACAGCCAAGTGCAACCGTCATCCTATCAAAAGAGAGACTGGA
>NC_085868.1:28490200-28495200 GCF_034702125.1 Engraulis encrasicolus
GCACTTTGATTTTGTTTCAACTGACAGACAGACAGCGGCAACGGTGTTAGTGGTGCTCTGCTTTGCATCAGCCTTTTCATCAGTCTTGTCTGTCTGCAGTGTAGTGAGTGTCAGGGAGAGTCAACAGAGGATGGACACAGGGGTTTTGTTGTCCCTGGCCCAGCGAAAAAAGGGCCCCCAGAATCCTGTCCTCATTGTATGTACTGTATGTAAAGGGTGGTGATGGGGCGGGGGGCCCTTCATATGACTTTGTCCCGGGGCCTGGCCAAAGCTGTACGCGGCCCCTGGTGAGTGTTGTCATGTTGTTATTTTGCTGCTGGACAGAGGCAGAACTAGGCAGCTGGGGCTCCTCTGGCTCCCCGGCAATGTTGTGTTGTTGTGCCCGGCTCTCTCTCGCTCTCTTTGATGTGGGGCAGGTTTGATTGACAGGATGCACCTTGGGAGGAGCGGTGGATGTCCCCTAGTGTATGGATGGATGCCTGCATGCCTGTTTGCGTGTGTGTGTGTGAGAGAGAGAGAGAGAGAGAGAGAGAGAGAGAGAGAGAGAGAGAGAGAAAGAAAGAGATAGAGAGAGAGAGAGAGAGAGAGAGAGAGAGAGAGAGAGAGAGAGAGAGAGAGAGAGAGAATGCACCTTCCTGTCTGGATGTGTGTGTGTGTGTGTGTGTGTGTGTGTGTGTGCGCCTGTTTATAGCACACAGAAAATGTGTGTCTGTGTGTGTGCGTCTGTCTGACCATGTTCTGTATGTGTGTGTGTGTGTGTGTGCGCCTGTTTATGGCACGCATGTGTGTGTGCGTCTGTCTGACCATGTTCTGTATGTGTGTGTGTGTGTGCGTCTGTCTGTCTGCATCTGTCTATCTGTTTGTATCAGCCTCTATGATGATGCATGGGTCCCATTGTGGGTGCACTTCAATGGACGGCTACTTCAATGAGAGCAGTGGTCAAGGCCCTCAGAAATAATCTCCTGAGTATCCCCCGTGTGATGATGATCACTCACACCAGCATCTGACATCTCTCTGCAATAAATGAATGTGGCCTTGGCAATGCTACAGTGGACAGGGACTATATGGGAATAATTGAGGCGCTCTTTTCCAAAACGCCATATCCATATCCATATCCTTTTTGCGTTTCAATATTGGAATTGACTGTTAAGAAGTCTTATCATCGACGTATGACTTCTTGCCATTCAAAATGTTTTGAGAACATACTTTTTAAACCTCCATAAAAATGCATTTTGCAATGCAATTCAATGGAATGCCCCATACAAAAATGTCACTTTTCCAACATTCCATTAAATGGATATATCTCATTTTGGAAAAGAGGTCTTCAATTTGATGTTGGCACCTTTATCTGACTGCAACTGAACAATACATGTAACGTAATGCAATGCATGTGTGTTGTAATCTCCAATATTCTGTTTTAAAATGCTGATTAAAGCAGACCTGTGTACTCTACTGTGATGTTGGTTTACGTCATCTCATGAAATGGAATTACATATACTGTGGCATTAAGAAATATTACGCAACCTGCTGCACAAACTATGCTCTGTCTTTTGTGTTGGGTGTAGCTCTGTTGCTCTGTGCTTCTCTGTGTGTGTGTGTGTGTGTGTGGGGGGGGGGGGGTTACGTGAGCGAGAGAGAGAGAGGGGTGGGGGGGAGAGAGAGTTTTAATGTGTGTGTGTGTGTGTGTGTGTGTGTGTGTGTGTGTGTGTGTGTGTGTGTGTGTGTGTGTGTGTGTGTGTGCTGCGTGCTGCGTGCATGCGTGCGTGCGTGCATTGATACTGTGTGTGTGTGTGTGTGTGTGTGTGTGTGTGTGTGTGTGTGTGTGCGGCTGTATTTTAAGTGCTCGGGCTGGTCTGTTGTGGTGTGGTCTGCATCTAGCATCTAGCATCTATCCAGTCGGCCTGCTATGTTTGTGGGGGGTCGTTTGTGCCAGCAGAGGGAACATTACTCTTCGGTGACACCGGCCGATTGATCATGATGTAGGACTCAATTTCAGAGGGGGGACCTATAATGTCAGAGTCAGGAGGTTATCACTGACCAGCATGCACCTTGCTCCCTGGACCCCCCCCTCAGCTCGCCTTATTGAGAGCCTCCTCCACAGCCTGGGGGGAAAGGGGAAGGGGGAAGGGGAGCGGAGAGAGAGAGAGAGAGAGAGCGTGTGTGTGTGTGTGTGTGTGTGTGTGTGTGTGTGTGTGTGTGTGTGTGTGTGTGTGTGTGTGTGTGTGTGTGTGTGTGTGTGTGTGTGTGTGTAGATGTGTTTTTGTGCCTGCAATTTCTCTGTTTATTTACTCTCTCTCTGTGCGTGTGTGTGTGTGTGTGTGTGTGTGTGTGTGTGTGTGTGTGTGTGTGTGTGTGTGTGTGTGTGTGTGTGTGTGTGTGTGTGTGTGTGTGTGTGTGTGTGTGTGTGTGTGTGTGTGTGCTATTGCTGTACTCTGTATGTGTATACTGGTAATGATGGAAATGTTTTTGTATGTGTGTGTGTGCGGATATATGTTTGTGATGTTAGAACTCAACCAGGATCTCAAATACAACACAAGAGATGGTGATGGAAACAGGATCAACTGTCAAAAACGCAAACATGCTAAAACAAACAAACATAAAAACAAACAAACAAACAAACAAAAACAAATATAATGCAATGGCATTCCTCAGTTAGATGTTACAGGAAATACTCCAAAGAGTCTCTTTTCAACAAAAATATAACCCACGTACTGTACATGTGTAAATGTTACGTTTTGAAAAAGTACAAATGCACGCACGCATAGGCATACACTTCCTCATTTATCTATGTCTTTAAATTAGTGAAGTAAGTGAACAAGGTAAAATGAATCTGACCAAAGCTAGTAGCTATGTTGTCATTAAGCATGTAATAATTAGGCCTACTTACACATAGGAACCTGTGTTGTCAAACTTCAAGATCCTTCTACGTGGTTTTTCAGTGTTTATCAATACGATGTTATGAGGAGGGGCAAGACACTGGCAGCCAACCACGTGAGCTAGAGGTTGAGTTTCCAACAATCAGAGGTTGAGTTGTGCACAGCTAGGTTCGTGCTGTCAGGTTATAAACACAATTTAGAACTCATGTAGCTAGTGTAATTGTTGAAGATAACCCCCCAGAGTGATTGCACCCATTATGTTCAGAAATTCTGTTTCATTCTCCGTATTGTTGTTTACTATATTATTATACATAATACAGTATTATCTTATTAGTCAAAACAGTATTTTCCAACCTCATAAGTTACCTTAACCTTAAGTAAAAAAAACTACAATGTTTGTAAAAAGGTTTCATTGCCTTATGCAGTCAAATACAAGGGTCAAAAACAGTTTTCACTGTGTCTGTTCAGGTGAAAATACAGACAGACAGACAGACAGACAGACAGACAGACAGACAGACAGACAGACAGACAGACCAAACATATGTGCTTTTAAAGTGGAAATGAAGCAGTGACCTAATATAGGGGTCTATAATACCAGTAAGATAAGCCAGCAAATATATATATTTTTTGAAGTCTGAAATTTAAGCCGTTAATAAAAAAAATAAAGCACAAACACGTAACGTTTCTGTTAACGTTTCCAGCCAACAGCGGGTGACGTCACGCGAATGGTAGTGTCCTATTCCTAATGCTGTTAATACGATAGTAGTGAATTAAACATTTGGAACTTGCGTGGCTGATTATGAGCTTATTAATGAAGCAAGAATACGTGTTTGGGTGGGACAGAACAAATATGAGGCACGAAGGCAGACAAGACATCCCATCACATGAACCACAGGTAAACAAGCAGCTTTTTTTTTGCTAAGGTGAGAAGTCGCTTTGGTATGAGCCAACATGATCACTATTCATAATCATGCGATGTCGTGCAATGTTGCAGTTCCGTACCTTCATCTTCCGATGATTTCGCCAACATTTTCCAAGCACCAGGCTACTTTGACATCTCCGTGCCCACGTTTATCGGTGTTATCCAGTCAACAATAATCCAAGGCAACAACGCTATTCCAGCCAGTTTGAGGATGCATCCGCGACTTCAATAACATAAGTTTACTACAATAGATGCAGCTACTTTAAGCATGCCATAACTTAATGTAGGCCATGATAGTTTAACGTGTCATTTCCCGTGGCATCAACTTCAAATCCCCAAAGCTCCTCCGAGAGCGAGACGAGAGAGGGGATGGGATAGCCACACACACAGGCTGCGTCCCTTCCCTTCACAAAGCTTTCCAAACTTCCGCCAATTTTGCAAGTTATTTTCTATTACTGAATTGAACCACATAGCCAACTTAAAGACATGGGCTTTCAGATTAGCGTCCAACAATGCAGGAAAAAGACGTTATTGGTGACGGTCTGTCACTACAAACCTATGAGATCGAGCAGCCCCAGTCCTGACTCCTGTCCTATGGTGGATGCAATGGGTGGATGGCTGCAGCTATCCCACCATGCTCGTAGCAAAGGCTTTTTGACACAAAGTGATAATGACACTTTGCATCTCTTTCATTTGACAGTAGGTCTATAACATAGGAAACCCAGGGACAATGTAAAATGAACCCCTCGTCCTTCAATTTTACTGCCACGATTAGAGTCAGTTAGCGCTGTAGTTAGCACACGCTAACGTTAAGTGAATGGAAGGCTACATTAGCCACCAAGTTCTACCATTCGCGTTACGTAGGCGGCGAACATGGCTGCGCCCTTGTGGCGAAACTCGGTAATAACATGCCATTTTTCAGCAAAACTACTTAAAAGTGCAGTTCAACGAACATCCATTCGTTTATGAAAATAAATAAGCCGCCAAAAAATGATAATAGTTGTCAGTGCTTCATTTCCACTTTAAACTGTTAAACTGAGTAAATATAAGATGAAAACTATGCGACGTCTGCTTTAACAGCACACAACACCTACCCCTAATCCTGCAGTTCAAATATGAGAGGGGCATCAAAAGAGTCAAAGCAGTCAAAAGCACAGAGGGAGGGGAGTGGAAAGAAAAAGCACCACAACCATTAATCGCCC
>NC_085868.1:28505200-28530200 GCF_034702125.1 Engraulis encrasicolus
AATCATTTTTTGTGTGATATATGTGCACCGCTCTCATACAGTTGCAGAGACTCCCTGCCTTTCGCTCTCTGCATCACTTTCTCGCTCATTTTCCTCTCCTCTCTCCATCTCTCTCTGTGTGCCTCACTCCTTTCTCTTTCTCTCCTATCCACACACACACAGGCACATCTCTCTCTCTCTCTCTCTCTCTCTCTCTCTCTCTCTCTCTCTCTCTCTCTCTCTCTCTCTCTCTCTCTCTGAATAGATTGGCCCAGTGCCTGTGTGCAGATAGCTCAACACAGCTGTGCTAAAGATCCTGGGTACAAGAGGTGCAGATGGAGGGAGGGAGGGCAGGTTTGGTTTGGAGGGGGGGTGTTATATTACCATACCGCCACCACCACCACCACCACCACCACTCTCTCTCTGTCTCTCTCTCTCTCTCTCTCTCTCTCTCTCTCTCTCTCTCTCTCTCTCTCTCTCTCTCTCTCCCTCCCTCTTTCCCTCTGTGTTGTCTCTCTATCATTCCCTTCATCCTGCATTTCCAAAGCCCCCCCCTCTCTGTCCCAGGAGGTCTGGTTGGAGATAGGGGCTAGGAGACAGGAGTCATATGAGCCACTTCAGAGCTGAAGGGCCCCCTCTGCTCTCTGCCCTGGTGGAAAGGATTGGAGGTCACTGGCAGTAGCCTCGCGACGCCATCCTATGTACTCCACCACTCCGTAACGAGACATTTTCAAATAAAGAGGTCAAATACTACGTTCTGTATGGCATACTGTACGTTTAGAATGCTTCAAATTCTTCAATCAAACTCAAGTTTGTTTTCATTAATCACAGTCTTGAGATTAAATGGGGGATGGCGTAAAGAGACTGAAATTATCATTGTTGATCATAGATCGATTTCAATGGTAGTTACGGCCATGGTCACTGGTTTAGCTTGGGAATACTGTCTGTAAAAAGCAGAGTATGTGTGTGAGTGAAGACAGTGAGTGAAGACCAAGAGTCAGACAGAAAGTGAGTCAAGACTGTATTAAATACTATTTGTGACACTGTATATTTGACCAAAAAACAACATTTGCGGTACAGCTAAGATAAGGTGTGTGTGTGTGTGTGTGTGTGTGTGTGTGTGTGTGTGTGTGTGTGTGTGTGTGTGTGTGTGTGTGTGTGTGTGTGTGTGTGTGTGTGTGTGTGTGTTTCCGTCTCTGTCTCTGTGTGTACGTGTGCGCACATACTACATGTGACGTGTGTGTGTGTGTGTGTGTGTGTGTGTGTGTGTTTGATGACATCATGCTGGGTGGGGAGCACATGGCTTCATGTGAGCCCCATAAACAAACTGTCACCCAGCTGATTGCGTTCATTAGGGCCCTGTGTTTGGGACAACCCTTCACACGAGAAAACGTAAGACTCACAGTAAAAACACAGAAGAGACACGGAGAATGGGATGGAGGACAAAAAAAGTAAGGAGGACATAAATAAATAAAATCGTGGATGAGGGCACAATCCAAGAGCGGATCTTCATTGGCTTTATTCATTTCTTTCCATGAAGGGAAAAGAAAACAAATGGCTGAACAGAGTCCCTTTGCAAAGTTTAAATTTATATTGATAGTAGGGCTGTAACGATACACTCAACTCATGATTCGGTTTGTATCACGATTCATGACCTACGGTTCAATACACCCCTCGATTTTACATTTGCCAACATTACAATCTTTATGATTCAAAGGTAGAATAGGTTACAAATGATTTGAAAAAGTTTCTATATAATAATAATGATGCTTGGAAGCACTATCACTTCATATCATGTGGTTGTTTTCTGGGTAGATGGGTATCAAAACATTAAAAGGACGTATCACGATACTGCCTCTTTGTATCACGATACAGAATTCCGACTCTGTGTATTACGATTTCTCGGTTCGATACAATATCGTTACAGACCTAGTTGATAGTGTGCTAACTTAGATTATCTTTCTTACATGTTCCTTGGACGGATTCTGATTTTAATCGATATATATTTTGCTTTATCTGAATTGCAGGCACATTATGCTCACAAATGTTCAGTTAAAGGGGGATCTGAGGTGTATAGGAACACAAAATACCTGAATTTAAATTGCAGAAAAAAAATTAATGAATAAAAACAGCATAACTAAACCCAATAAATGACTGTGTTTAGTAACTTTATATTGACTGATTTATGTAACACTGGAGGGGGAGGAAGATGGAGAGATACATAGAGATTGGGAAAGAAAGAATGAAGGAAAGAAAGAAAGAAGGAAAGAAAGAATGACAGAAAGAAAGATGATGAAGAGAAAGAAAGTCTTTGCAGTGAAAGGGCACCATAGGGGGACACCAGGCACCTGCTCCCCCAGTCCAAACCAAGACCTGTGGAGCGAGGAGAGCGAAGAGAAGAGAGACTGGAGCTATATGGAGATGGATCCCATCTCCCATCGTTAGGGAGATCCCCTCGTCACCATGGCGCTCTCCTCAGCACCACGGAGAGCACCGGCGGGGTTGCCACTAATCAATTCACTCAACCTGCGGGAAGCTGAACCAGGATGCCTGCACCACCCCGAGAGGTGTATAATCCCCCTTTTTAACACACACACACACACGCACACACACACGCACACACACACAGACAGACACACACACACACACACACACACACACACACACACACACACACACACACACACACACACACACACACACACACACACACACACACACACACACACAATTGTGTAGATCCTTTCTTTGTACCAGACGCAGGAGCAATATGTGTGAGGTAACTGTGTGTGTGTGTGTGTGTGTGTGTGTGTGTGTGTGTGTGTGTGTGTGTCTGTGTGTTTGTGTGTGGGCTGTGTGTGTTTGTGTTTGTGTGTCACTGTGTCTGTTTCAGTGGGACCCACTTGAGGATACCAGGCATGGGAAGAAGGGTGGCTAGATGAGATGGCGAGGAGAGGATGTGAGAGATGGGGGGGGGGAGGAGAGATGAAGTGAGGGAGCGGAACTGAGGGAGCGAGTGAACAGGTAGGAAGAAGAGGGAGGGAGCTATGAAGGCAGGCGAGGAAGTGCTAATTAACGTAAGCGTTTGTCGGTGATTAAGCTTTAAGCGGAAAAGGTCAGCGGATCGGTGGAAGCGAGGGGGCCCCGCGCTGGCCTGCTCTCAGGGCAGTCTAAACCTTTCCAGCCCAAATGGTAAAGGCGCTATTCGGGGATGCAAAAGGGGGAGCGGGATGGCCCTTCCTACGCCCCCATGACCCGCTCCATCCCCCACCAACCCCCCCTCACCCTTACTGAATGGGCCGTCGTCTTGCCACCCTCCGCCCGGTCCGACATGGCCCGCCTCTAGTCAAACCTGGCGTCCATGCCATTTAGGAGATGACAAATAAGGGCCCATACAAGATCAATAGGGGCCGGAGTATGAGCGAGCCGTGATTAATTGACTGTCACCAATTAATGACTGAAGTGAGCGCAAAAAATGGGCTAGACGGACGGAATATATTCTACTGGAATATGATGCAAGGCAAAAAGCCAGACAATGTCTTTTAATGCTACAGACAGACAAGACCTGCCCACCACCTTCCCTCACCACCACCCCCAACAGACACACACACACACACACATGCACGCACACACACGCACACACACACACACACACACACACACACACACACACACACACACACACACACACACACACACACACACACAGTTTAGTACTTTTATTTGGATCACCACACAGGGAAGGATTACAGATCCAAGCATTAATGGAAATATTCTGCAGATTGGCAAGTATGATGAAATCAGAATAATAAGTCCATTAGTCTCTATGGATAGATGTGACATCTCCGTCTCCAACACACACACACACACACACACAGACACACATGCACACACACATGCACACACGCACACACAAACACACCATAAGAGCACAACATAGCAATTTATAAATAGTAGAGTATAAATCTGTTGAACTGGCAGCAAGAGCTTTGTTTATTCGTGTTAAATATGCTTAGATATAAAAACTAACTTGCCAATTTCTTTATGAGAAATGTTATCCATACGTTGACTCCATGTTAGGAGCACCTGTGCCAGTGGTGGAAGAGGAAGGGAGTTCTAAAGACCACTTCATAACACAGATGTATTCATCATACTGAACGTGTTTACTCAAGGGACTTTTGTGGCTGATTAAATTTAGCTATTTCATTTTACTATAATTGTAACGGCATCATTTTCCATAGGCCTAGGCTACTCCAACAATAACAGGCATAGAATGGAGGGTGAATTGGGGGGGGGGCTTTCTTAAGAATCTTGCTTGTTCCTTAGTATTTCTGAGGAAAACAGTAGGCCTATGTTTTTCTTTTGCCTGAAACAGCCAATGCATGAGAAATATAAAATTCAGCAAGGGCTATTCTCGCCCAGCTTGTGCTCCAGTGCTGTGCAGTTGCTGAAGTATTAGAAGCTGATGTGCTTTTGTTGGGGCTTGGAGTCTGACCCGAGGCGCACAAACAGGCATGCTGAGGGGAATGACTCGCAGCTAATAAGAGGAGTGTAGTGGAAGTCCTATCGGGCGGCTTGATGCAATCAATGTACAAGATTGTTTTGCGGCAGTTCAATCCTAATTGTGTTAGCGCGCGATGCGGTCTGCTTGCTTGCTACAAATGCCTGTCTACAAGATAGGTTATGGAAAGCCATTTAATTTTGCAATGATTGCGCAGTGAGTTATTGCCGTTGGACATAGCCTACGTCTCGTGTATAAATAGTAGCCAATATTTTATGTCAACTTTCCACACCAGAGCCCATGTTTCTTTTGATAAAAAGTCGAAATATAATTGTTGGTGTTTTTTGCTTGGATTTGAACCAATTACAGTATTTTAAGTAAATGTTGTTGGCCTAGACTCGAGAAGTCACGAACAGAGAACACACATTCATTTGCGCGTGTTTTAATTCAGCCATTAGGTTTCATCCTCGCGGCTTTCCGTACTTATCTTTCATTGGGAGGCGTTGCTGTCTTTGTTGTGGAGGGATTTTTCATTCGGTAGTGTCAGAGCTATAGAGAAAGAGTTGGATCATCCTTTGATCTTTGCCGACGAGTGGTCACGTGGTTTGCGTAGTCTACGCCCACCGCAGAAGGGTCCTATACACCGGGAGCTGTCAATATATTTCATTGAGCGAGAGCGTCCTTTTACGGTAATTATATCAGATTATACCCCCCCCAAAAAAACGAGTTCGGTTTGTTTTTTGTAGGCCATTTTATGGCCTTCATTGTCATGTAAAAATATTGTAGTGTCAATACCGTAATACTGTAATATCATTGCAGTTACACTTTTGGAGGGAAACGTCATCTTAGCTAGGAAGCTCCATTACTTACCATTGAGATGCTAATTGTCCGTAGCCCTTGATAATGTCTATTTGTTTTGGATTCAGCAGATTTACAGTAGGATATTTTAATGGATAAAATACTTCCAATACATAAAAAAATAAACACACACACGCATATATATATAAACACAGCATGTCCCAGTTGTAGGCCTACAGTAATATAACATTACTGTTAATTTCGGCCTTTATGATGCTAGTCATCATCAGACCTGCCAAACCACTCAATGCAGGATGCAAATGAACATGAACATGATGCAATGAACATGAAGTAAATAACCCACAGCTGTACAACCTGTGCTTGGTTCAATGGTTCAATCTTTTATTTGAAAGAAAAATTACTCCAAATAATAATAATTATATTGGTATAGAAACATAAACAACCCAAACAAAATAACTATGAATAAAACGGCATGTCTGTGTACATGACAAGACGTGTGTGTGTGTGTGTGTGTGTGTGTGTGTGTGTGTGTGTGTGTGTGTGTGTGTGTGTTCGTGAAATCAATAATGCATGAAGAATTGGAATTCACTGGAACTGGAAACATGCTGGAACTTCCAATGCATTGAAAGCATCAACCTATGACCAGAGTGGAGCAGACAGGAGAAAAAAAAGAGAGAGAGATTTATTTAAATACATGGCATGGGTGTTGGTGCTGAAAGGGATTGATTTGAATATTTCAGAAAAGACTGATTTGCTGGGATATTCACACATAACCATCTCTGGGGTTAACAAAGAATGGTAAGGGGGGAAAAAGGGTGAGCAGAGATTCTGTGGGCAAAAAATGTCTTGTTGATGGCAGAGGTCAGAGGAGAATAGCCAGACTGGTTGGAGCTGATACAAAGGCAACATTAAGTCAAATAACAACTCTGTACAACAAAATATGACAGCTCTCAACTGCATATTTATGCGTATTTGCCTGTGATGTGAACAAAAATATTTTGCTAAGCGTAGAGAAGAAAATGTTCGTTTATCAAAATACCCAGGTATGTATAAACAGCACTTTACCCTGATCATCACGAGCTCACAGCTTCAGCACACCATCTGCTTTAAAATAGCTATAGAATCTAGATTCGAACAGAAAAATGACAAAATGAACATCAGCATTTCAATGCCTCGCAGTTCATTGTGAATCTAGCTATCGTAACGATACACGAGTAATGTAAGCTTAATGTCAGCATAACAAATGAGCAGGTAACATCACCATTGTATACTACCCAAAAACAACAAACATCCTCGGAGACTGTACTTATGATAGCCTGTGTCGACACACGACACAATAGACACTCAATGGCACAAAAATCCCAAATTCTACTTAAGTAATACCTGAAGCCATGAACATCAGCATTTGAATGCCTCGTAGTCCATTACTGGATCTAATTAGTTAGCACAAAAGATCTCCGTGCATCAACTAGTATAACTTTGTTGACATTAGCCTTCAGCTAGCTTAGAAACATTAGCTATAAATGACCGTAAGCAAATAGCTCTGAAATCAAACATAACGACTGTATGGATATTGACAGAAGACAACAGGACGGTATCTTATAAAATATGCGACATATGTGACATGTCATCGTTTAAAATATAGATTGAAAGGTAGCATTGATGTTTTGCGAACACGTCAAAATCCAAAGTTGAACCAAGCGCCGTGCTGAAAACGCTACCACACAATTAACGGGTTTTCACATTACCATTGTGATTTTATATTACCCAAACTGGAAAAATTACATCCTCAGAGACTGTACTTGTGATAGCTTACGCTGACACAGACAGACAACTTTGATTAATCTCCCTATTATATCAACTTACCTGGGAAGTGGTCGACACGCCAACGACACTCAATGGCGTCCCCGTTGCTGCACAGGACCCTTTGAGCAAAATGAAGTGACGGCGAAACCCCGGATGTAGAGCAGCCATGCTCGTCCGCGGCCGTCAACGGCTTCAGGACAACTCTTTCTCTACGGCTCTGGGTAGTGTTGCAACTTTGCGTTCAGTGCCTGGTCGTGGTGGATTAGAATATAATGGCACAGACTTGTCAAAACGTTACCATCTCCTTAACACTGCCAATGTCTTGCCAGATTTGCCTCGGAAAGGTAACACACTTGTGCGCGGCGACACAACTCTGCACAAAGAGACATGAATACATCCAAACCGTTAGCCAGCTAATATATGGTAGCTAGTTGTGCACGACAGTCATGTTGATGCATTGACTGTGCAATCAAAACCCAAGTTATGTTGTAGTTTTATAAATTTTAATAGTAAAGGGGGTATTCAATAACCACCTGCAAAATTCGACAGGCACTCTATTCCGTCTGCTTTTTGTGCAGGACGTAAACAAACTTGAGTTATGTACAAGCCCCAAAGTCACAACATGTGGCGTCCAGTGTTGCATGACTTGGCAACTAACAGAAACAATGTATCAACAATGTCACACTTTTGGCGGAAGTATACAAATAGATACATTGTATGGTTCTAGACCTAGTAACTAGAGCCTGTACTCAGGCACCATGCAGGGTAGGCGACTCCATTTAAGGAGAACATTCATGAACACGGTTGTTTAACGCTTATAACTATCATAGCTGCACAGGTTATAATGTCAAGAAAGCTACCCAGGAGGAGAAATTAACGTTTTTGTTATGAATAACATGAATAATCCAGTCATAAGTTTATTGAGTGTTGTATTTGAAGTGGAAAACCCCCCCTGACATTAGCTTTAATATCATGATATTCAATACAGGTTCGACAGCCGGTGATCTGCTGTAACCACCATGTCTTTTGCTCCCTGTGCATGGAAGTGTGGCTGAGCAAGTCAAGTCAGTGCCCTACCTGTAGAGTTCCCATCACCCCGGATAACCCCTGCAAAGAGATCATAGGTGAGCCTCATCAGACATAAACTGTAGACTTGCTGAGTGCTCATACATCTGTACATTATATGCGTATAACCTGACATACATTTTCACTGTGTGTGAAGACTGTCACTTTTGGAGAATATAAAACATGCTATGGCATAATCATGTAATGTGTAATTTCATGTGAAATCAGACACGTTTGCCTCTTTTCCACTGCCGGTTTTCTGGTAGGCCTACAGCTCAACACAGGTGGCCGAGTTGCGCTGTGTGGAGCTGTAGGCCTACCAGAAAACCGGCAGTGGAACAGAGGCATTGAGGCCCAACTGACACAGATGTTATTTAAAACTAGTGTGACTTTATAGTTGCAAATGAAAGCCCCAGAACGGCATTTGACACCAGGATATAGAGACTAAGAAAGGTTTAATTATGAGGGTAGGATACTATACATTCATCCATGATCATGTCAGTCAATTTGTCACCCAGAGATGTTTTGTTGTATTTATCAAGACTCACATCTTATATTTTACCAGTCAGTCATTACATTTTATCAAAATCATAATAATGTAATCATACAAAAGAATACATGAGCGACTACAGATGTTTGACCAGAGTTGTCAAATGTTAGCAAACTGTTCGTCATTTGTCATTTAGTGTGCTCTGATCTGTGTGTTTTCTCGGGGTCCACAGGGGCGACGAATGAGGGTGACGATCCCCAAAGCCCGAGTCTGAAGAGGCGCTTGAGGAAGACCAGGGGAGAGTTGCTGCTCAAGGAGTATGAGGTGCATCATGGATATAGACATTTCTTTTTTTAAGGGACATTTTTGCCTTTATTTTGATAGGACAGTATGAGCGGCGACAGGAAGTAAGGGGGGGCGTGGGGGTGTCAGCAAATGACCCAGGCCTGAATCGAACCAGGGTCGCCGGTGTAGTAACAGTGTCCTACTGTTAGGTCACGGCAGGGCCATATACTGTAGACAGACTTTATACGGGCAGCCATGGTCTAATACAGGGTTGTCAAACTCAAATTGACCGAGGGCCAACATCAAAATCTAGAAAGTGCATGCACTCAATACTGCATGTGTACAAATTGCATATGAGTGTGAGCTGTTTCATTGAACTGGGCCAACTCATATTCCTGTGACTCACCAAATGTCATGTTCAAGTCTTGTTACGCTATACAATAATGGTGTATGTTGGCCAAATGTAATTCACATTTGAAATGATCTCGCTGGCCAAATAAAATGACTCCGTGGGCTAGATTTGGCCCCCGGGCTTGAGTTTGACATCCCTAGTCTAATGGTTAGGGAGTTGGTTGAGAGATCAGACGGTAGCATGTTCAAATCCCACCTTAAAATACGTGTAGGTAATGGCTGAAACATCATTGAGCAAGGTACCTAACCTCACGTTGCTTCAGGTAGTGTAACCAATATCCTGTAGTAAAGAAATTGCTTTGGAGAAACTTCAGCAAAGTGTAATGCAATTCAGTAATGTACTTGTTTAATTCATTAATATTTAAAGGACTAAGAGAGAGATCATACAGTATGTCTATCTATGCGATTGTCTGGCTTCCCATTACATTCAGTTTCATTCGCAAACAAAGCTGATGGATGTCATGATGGCTGAAATAATCTGTGAGACAGCAAACTATATTGAACATTTGTTAGTAGATACCCATGTATGTTGTAATTTTTTTCTTGAGTTGATTTGATGACTTATCAAATCACCTTTAGAAAAAACAATGAAAGGTTTAATATTTAACATAAAGGTATTCTATCTATTGTCAACATAATCCTCTATTACAGTATATCACGGAGAAATATAGTGATGGGATACAGAGTTTTGTAAAAGGGGAATTCCTCTTTAATGACAAACTTAAAGTTCACTAGCCAGGGAATAAAAAAGCTCAGTTGCATTTCATATTCAAGTGCTGTGTGAGAGTACTGTGCTCAATATTGGCATATCTTCCAGAGGACGGTGTAAAAAAACCTGAGTACAGCATGGCAACATTGCAAATCAATTTCAGAAACTTTCAACATGTTAGCACTCTGTGTACATACAGTTCAATATCTGGGAAAACTCTAACAGGCACCGGCACGGTTCATTTTGAGTTCACAATGAAAGTAGCGGACTGGCACAGTATCTACAGTAAGTACAAAGTATCATAAAATAAAGACGTGTGTAGTGTTGTAATTAATCTGTGTAAAGGCATGTACAGTTTATTATGCATAACAATTAGAAATTTAACATTGTTGTAGTATGAGCTTCATTATAGCGCTTCTATGTTTGCAGAAATCACTTTAAATTAACAGTATTAAAAGAGGAGAACATTAAAAGACAGAAGAGTTAATTATTCATCCCGAAAGGGCATCTGTTCCAGAAACAACCTGAGTTCCATGTTTTGTCTCATTAAAAAATTATAAATGTCACGCCACAAACTTTATGAACCCCTAACACACTGCTTTTCATGTTGTTTGCATTGAACAAGAGGAACAATGAAACTACAGTAAATGGAGGCTTTAATTGGACACATACACAAAATGCCCTGTAATTTCTCTCGTCCTTTAGGGCATAGGGTTTTCAGGATTACTTTTATCGCATCACATATCATAAAGAATAGCAATATAAACTTAACCCTGCAGATATTCTCAGGGCTTGAAGTATTCAGGCGCAGTGCCTTATTTCAGTCTTGACAAAGTTTGTTTACAAGAATAAAATATAGCCATTAGGTAATTTTCTAATTTCAAAAGGTGTTAAAGGTTCAGACTTGAGAATTTCTTCAACTATCAGGTCTGCAAAACTACAGGGGTAACAACTTTAGTTTATAAAAGTAGAAAAGTACAGTAGTTGCAGCCAGGTTGCCAGATCATCTGTTAAGAGATACCCTGGGACTCGATCATGTGATGATCGTGTGACCTTTCCACTGGTACTCTACTCTGCTGGTGCCAAGGCAGCCTCTCTCTGCCTCTCTCTCTGATCTGACTGATGCACTGGACTCACACTGCTCGATTCGTCTCCAGGGCTGTTTCGGGGTATATTTGGGAGCCCTAGGCAAACAGGGACTTGGGGGCCCTTACCCTGTTCTTCTCCTCTCCAAACTAGTAAGGAGGGGGCCATCTCGAGGTGATATTTTAATAGTACTAGAACTATTTGGGAATTGAATTTAGGGAGGTACTGCCATACTCACAAAGTTCGTATTACTGTCATTTGAATACAAGTAAATAATTAGCCATTACCAGAGGGGCTCCCTTTCAACTGAGGGCCCTTGGCTATTGCCTAGTTTGGGTGTCCGGCTATGACGGGCCTGCCCGTCTCCTCTCCTGTCCTTTTCCTCCGCTGCCAGCGCTGGTATTGGGCATGCCCGGCACAGCATGGTGCTCGGCGTGCCAACGGGGTGCTTTGCTCTCCTCTCCTCTCCTCAGGATGAAATCGAGAGGCTGGAGCAGGAAAACGAGGAGCTGCGAAACAGAAACCGGGCGGCTGAGACGCAACTCGAAACGCTGCTGGAGCCCGGCGCGGCCGTATCGGTGTCGCGCACCCAGGAGGAGGAGGAAGAGGATGACGATGGGGAACAGCGGAGGGGACTTGACCCCAGCCAGATGCAAGAGTGGGCAGCCAAACTGAGGGCCGCCACTGACCTCTACGACAAGGTCAAGCAGGACCTGGAGAAGCTCAGAGAGGTGAGGTCACAGTCACATGGTCTGGTCACATGGTCATGACTCAATGGCAACCAGGAGCTCTGTCTGTAAGAGAAAGATGGAAACATGCCGTTACTTTCTGTGTTTAAACTTCAACACATTTAAACATGTTTGAAACTAAGACTTGTAGTACTATAAAACATTTAAATGATACTTTTATTGCTAATTGTTCACTGAAGCCACCGTTGTGTTTGACTGGTCTGAAAGTTTTGGGTACAGTAGGTGAACGTATCAACACTCAGACCACCATCATTTTCTTGACCTGTGTGACTTTCTGTTTGAAATTGTAAACAACACATTGGGGAAGGAAACAAATGAATTTAGTCTAGAATTGCTGTGGTTGCCTATCTTAAAAAGCATTACTGCTAAGCCTGCTGGCAAAGAGCTTTCATTAAAAGGTTTAAGAGGTTTCATTTCGGCCCGTTTTCACACAACTCTCAAGGTTTTGACGTAGTAGGAGCATTAGGTCAAACCCATTGTAGCACCCAATCAACGTAAATAGTTTTGGAGGATGACCAACAAGTGCAGTGGGAACACATAAAACAAGAAAATGAAAAAGAAGTTTTGAATGGCCTGGGAGTGTACTCTGAGGTAAATGTTGTGTGCAGACCTTGGAAAATCACTATAGACACATAGTCAGGGTTTTTGCCTCGAATCATTCCACCTTTTATTTGCCGTTTAAAAATGTGGGCAGACTTTATCAGCTCTCTCTCCCATGCAGTGCGGTAAAGTTTGGCCGTGGATGCCGGGCAAGGAATGTTTTTCTTCTATTGGCGTTATGTCTCTGAAGGTGCTGAATCAAGGAAAGTGGACTCTGTGAATTTAGTGAAAGTGCATCCCCCACACCCTGTCTCTCACTCTCTTTCCACTCTCACTCTCTCTATCTTTCTGTCCTGAAGGCAAACAAAACCTTGCGAGCCCAGAACGTGGACCTTGTCCAGGAGAATATGCGCTTGAAGGCCGAGGTGGAGAACCGTTCTCCTCGAAAGTGAGTAGTGGCATTCTGAGGCAAACTAGCCGTCAAATAATGCTTATCTTTCCTCCATTGCATTTCATGTTTAGCAATATTGTATAGAAGGGACATTGTGAAGACTGATGGTTTAGTGTTTTCAATATAAACAACAGCGACACCGTACCACCTTGACCTGGTCCTCTGAAAAGGGGAAAGGCTTTGTGTTGTGAATGTAATGTAATGTAAGTTGTTTCAGCAAAACATTTATACTTTTAGGGGTATTCATTTCATATTTCTCATGAAACCGCACATGTCTGACATCGGCCAGCTCTTCACCACATTTACTAATGAAAATTCTGCAAGAGACCCTAACCTTTCATTCCTATAGTCGTTTGTTCTGACATACGCTAAAACTTGTCTGTGTTTTCATTAGAGCTGTAACGTTACACTCAACTCACGATTCGGTTCGTGTCACGATTTTTGACCTAGGTTTCAATACATCCCACGTTTTTTAAAATGTATCTTTTTGATGATCGTATAATGTAAAAAAGGTTAAAGATAATGATATTAATGATATCACATTTCATGTGGTTATTTTCTGGCGTTAACCGAACGTTGGGCGTATCATGATACTTGCCCTCTTGTATCACGATGCAGTATTGTGACTGCGCATCACGATTTCTAGATTCGATACAATACTGTTACAGCCCTAGTTTGCCTGTGTGTTTCTCAGGTACGGCCGGTACACAGTGGCAGCCATGGAGGCGAAGCTGCAACAGCACGAGCGAGACGTGGCCCACCTGAAGAGGGCTCTGGAGCGGAGCGACCAGTACATCGAGGAGCTGACGGCCCAGAGGGACAGCCTGCAGGCCAACCCTGGCACAAACGCTGCCACCGGGCGAGGAGATTCACGCTTGGCCAATCCCAGTGCCAAAGCTGCCACTGGGTCCACAGAGAGTGCCCACTCTGATGGTAGGGAGGAGAGCACGGCAGGTTGCGCGGCGGAGAGCTTCCTGCCTGGTGATGCTAGGGAGAGCACTCCGGGTGGCACGCCGGTTATGGGAGATCGCATCGCCACCATGAGAAGGAGCCTGAGCGAGATGGAGGAGGCCAGCGTGCGCACCGACCTGGTGGATGGGATGCCGTCGGGTTTCCATAGCAACCAAGGCCTCCTGTTGACCACCTCTGAGAGGCTTCTGGACAATGACTCCACCACCACTCCTCATAAGCTGAGTGGAGAGGTGGGAGCTGCCAGCGTTTTTATGTCCTCCATTGGCTTGTCTAGCCCGACCACACCCTCCACGGCTATTCGCAGCCTCAGTCTGAGAAGCCCATTGGTGCAGAGCGAGGGGAGGGTGGGCCGCGGGTGTGGTCAAGGTCAAGGTCAAGGTCGTGGGCCTCTCTCGTACCTGCGTAGGTTGAGTTTCGATGGCTGCGGTCCAAGTGCAACTCCCACATCCTCCGAGCAACAAAAACCATCCTCCAAAAACAACTCGCGAGAAATGCCATGGTTGACTGCCCTGTGTTTTAAGGGAACGACCAGCACGAACACCAGCACCAGCACCACCACTGCTGCAGATTCTCCAGACGTCGGCCGTTGTATTGGAGATCCACAAGCAAGTGGCTCCAGCGAAGCCTACATGGACGCAGCTTACCAGGAGAAGATGAGCGAGTTGGACTCTTTGATTTCTGATGGTGAAGGACCAAGTGGCTCGAGTTCTATTAGCACCAGAGATTGCGAGCCGGGCACGTCAGAGCAAACTGACACCCCTGGAAGTCAAGGCAGCTCAGTGCTGGGGTTTGAGGATGGACAGGATGAGGGCAAACCGAGAAAGATCTCTGCTGGGATGAGATCGTCGTCTTTATCTTCATCATCATCGTCGTCGCTATCGTCTTTGTCATCCTCAGCCTCGTCTTCGTCATTGCTGGCAGCCCAGGTGGTTGTCCAGGTGACCAAACGTGGTCGTCCAAGTGGCCCACTGACCTCCAGTCCCTCAAAACTGTCCAGGCGTACCTGAGTGTCTTTCCTCTTTTGATAGTCATTTATGCGGAATGGTCAGCTGATGAGAAATCCATAATCAACTGTTTTTTTTTTAAAGATTTTAAAATTATACCCACTAAGAATGACTGTCATCATCATTGTTGTTATTGTCTTCCTTTTTGTCAGTGATGGCTATCTATATGACCATATGTGGTGTCCCTTGTTCCCCACTGATCTTCAGTCCAATCTAACCAACTATTTTGATTTACTCTTGTGGTGACTGTTGAATGACTGTGTTCAAAAAGACACTGGTTTAAAACATTTGAGTGTCATGGCCAGTAACGGCATCGTATTTGAGGTCTGGCCTGAGCCTGTCTGCCCTCAAAGTATTTTTCTTAGCATAGAAAGATATTTTCAGATATAGGATGGTCAAGTGAGGATCAGGATTTCTACATTTCTTCGACTTACGTGAAATGCCCAATGGATGTGTTAAGTCGAAATGCCAAGTGTATGAAGACCATTTTCACACATTATTTGAGTATTGATATCCATTGTATGCAATGTTTTTGATATTTTATGTCTAAATAGCTTTTTTGTAGAACTTGCAGATGTTTTGTACTCAGTCTTTGACAACTCATTTTTATATAAAAAAATAATAAAAGAATTTAATACTAAACTTCAATCTGTAATGGGTATTTCAACTTTACCTTAACATTTTAGAATAACACGTTGGCTTTTAACTACTACTTACGTTACTCAGTGTCTGTGTCTCTTAGAACAAGTTGATAAAAATTAGGTATTTCCATTTTGACGGCTATTTGAAGACTATAGATTATATTGCACAGTGTAATGATCAGCTTTCATAATATTTTAGAATGGCATTTGGCGTCATTTCACATAAATCAATTATTTTTCGATGCGCATTATTTATTTTTAGGTACACCTAACTGGAGATGTCTTAATTAGGATTTTACCCTCTACCTGCAATCTTGGTAACACGTGCGTTACCGTGCCAACCCACCAACCTCGCGTCACGGTATTAAAGTGATCCATTGGCACGTGCGTCTTAATGGTGGAGGAGACTTGTCGACTGAAACAAATTGGTCTTTTACGCCGCCGTCATTAAGCCGTGATCATCGCCTGATGAGCACTAAACAAATTGATTTAATATCCACCGTAACCTTGTACACAGTCTTTAAAGAAATTAATACATCCAAATGAATGAACGCTTCATTTGTTCAAACGCACCACGGTTAGCCAATTAAAAATTCATGCAGTGATTAGAGGTTTGTGAAATATACATGATATCGTTAAATTTGCATACTAAATCAAGGCATTGTGCCGTGTTGCACAACAACCTCTGTGAGGAAAGGTCTTCGCGGTGTCTTGCCTTGGCATCAATGTCAATATTTTCTCTTGAGCTTTGGCGATGACATGACGGCCTTTTGAAGTCTGCCCTGAGCATGGAAAGAACACATTTTCTTCTGGTAGCCCCTTAATTGCTGGACAGGCCCGCGGGCAAACGGCATTTTGCATAGGCTACTCGGGATGGGGAGCTTTTGAAGTCATTTCTAGTTTACATGGCAAAGAGGGTAAGGTTGCCCCGCGTCTCAAAAGTCATGGCAGACTTGTAAATGTTGCTGTGGACCTCTATGGCACACAGACAAACACACACTGATACACAATTCCCCGGGGGTTTCTTTGGACGCAACTGGCCGGTCAAGAATAATAGGCCTACTGTAGCCTATATGGTGTGTCAGTACATCCAGATATTTTGCCATCAAAGCATTTATATATTTATTTTAATCTGCCGTAAAGTTTGGTCAGTTATGATGCATGCAGGACAGCTTGCCCTTTCTTTCACTGTCAGTCACTACACAAGAACTATTTAAAGTGCATTATAATCTAGTGTAATTTAATTTCCTTGTTTGCATTTCCCCTGTTAAAGTCTGAATCGGAGTATTCGTTTAAATAGGGCCTAAAACATAAATGCAGAGAGAGTCCTCTCTAAAATCAATCTGAATTATGTGCGCAATACTCCAATTCTTGGAGTAGAAAAGACTGTTACTGTTAAATGAAAGTGGCAATATCACACTCAATAAAAACATATTAGGCCCTAGACTATATCGAACTGTTCTTAAATTTCGTTTGCAATGTTATTGATTATGTAAAATATAAAAATGACTAGCGACTTTAATTAGTAATGCTATTTCTCTTGTTCAACAGAATAAAATGAACAAACAAACAAACAAACCATTTTAGTAGAAAAACAAACACAAAAACGGAGTAAAAAAAAAATACAGTGAAATTGCATTTTCAGCAGCCCAATTCTGATTATCGATTTTTATCCCAGTAAAATACGCATGCGTGGTTGATCCACAGGTGTAGAGCCCCCCTTTTGCCTTTTGCATATTGGTATTGGTCCGGGCCGGTGGGAAGAAGAGGCTCGGACAGGAGAAAAGGAGCTCAGAGCAGGCAGAGGAGAGGAGTGGGAAGAAGGAGAGGCGAGAGTCACTTGCGCTCCAAGCAGGCCCGTTATCTGTCAGGCTGCACCGTTCCATGTCTCGCGAGAGAAGGCGCTCTCGCTTGACGAGATCTGAGGGGCTCAGGTGTTAGAGCACTTCTCATCCCTCGCGCTGCCGAGCGGCAGACAGACACGCGCGACCAAGAGACTGCAGGCATCTCCGCTGCGTCTCGTGGGCTGGAAGCTGCGCATCATTATCACCAGATACACACTCTGATACACTCTCGCACACACACTGAAAGGGGATTTGTTTATTCGACTTGTTTTCTTCGCCGACAGTTCTTTGCTGTTGTTGTTTTCTTCCCTTGACTCTCGGGCACTTTATTTATTTGATTTTTGTGGAAGAAGAGAGGCTCGCAAAGATGATGTCCATGAACAGCAAACAGCCACATTTCGCCATGCATCCGAGCTTACCGGAGCCCAAGTATACGACCCTGCATTCCAGCTCGGAAGCGATCCGAAGAGCATGTCTCCAAACTCCACAGGTAAAGAGCACCCTAAAAAACTTCTTTCGCTGTCCCTCTCCGGTAGACGAGGCGCGTGGAAGCTGCACAACGCTGCGAGGCACATTCTGCCAAGCCGCGCGCTTAATGTTTTTTTCATGTATTCCACGGCAATCATCTGAAACGCCTGTGATCTTCTTTGAAAGTCATGCTCAGTGAAGGCTCCGACTTCACCCTTTTTTGTATTAATTTTTATGACTGGAAGCTTCTAAAAGGAATATTCTCTATGTGTTATGTGTTGACAGTATTCCCTAGCTGACATATCCATTTATTCCTCTGTTTTTTCCCTTCCTTCTCAACCTCCTTTTCTCTCTACCCTCTCCTCGCCTCTGTGTATGTGCCTGCCTGCCTCTCTCTGCTGTTGCCTCTCTGTCTTTCTTTCTCGCTCTGCCCTTCTCCCCTGCTGTCTCCTGGCTTACAGCTGCAGAGCAACATATTCGCAAGTCTGGATGAGACTCTGTTGGCCCGCGCCGAAGCTCTGGCGGCCGTGGACATCGCCGTGTCTCAGGCCAAGACTCACCCCTTCAAGCCGGACGCGACCTACCACACCATGAACAGCGTGCCATGCTCGTCTACCTCCACCGTGCCACTGGCCCACCACCATCATCACCACCACCACCATCCTCACCAGAACCTGGAACCGCAGGACCTCATGGACCACATCACCTCCTCGTCGCTCAGCCTCATGTCGTCGCACGACGGGGCCGGAGGCGGCGGTGGTGGCGGCGGCGGGGGACTGATCTCCACCTCGGCTCATCCACATCCACACTCACACATGCACGGCTTGAGCCACCTCTCTCACCAGGCTGCTATGAACATGAATTCGCCCCTGACGCACCATGGGCTCTTACCGGGACACCACGGCGGCGGTCAGGGCGCACCGGGACTGACAAACAACGGACTGCCCTCCATCAGTGACTCGGACACAGACCCAAGGGAGCTGGAGGCGTTCGCGGAGCGTTTCAAGCAGAGGCGGATCAAGCTAGGGGTGACACAGGCGGACGTGGGTGGTGCCCTCGCTAACCTGAAAATTCCCGGTGTGGGCTCGCTTAGCCAAAGTACCATTTGCCGTTTCGAGTCGTTAACTTTGTCGCATAACAACATGATCGCGCTCAAGCCTATTCTTCAGGCGTGGCTGGAGGAGGCCGAGGGTGCCCAGAGGGAGAAAATGAACAAGCCCGAACTTTTCAATGGGAGCGAAAAGAAGCGAAAGCGGACGTCGATAGCAGCGCCAGAGAAACGGTCTTTGGAAGCTTACTTTGCCGTACAGCCCCGGCCATCATCTGAGAAGATAGCGGCCATAGCAGAAAAGTTGGACCTGAAAAAGAACGTTGTGCGGGTATGGTTTTGCAACCAAAGACAAAAACAAAAGCGGTTGAAATTTTCGGCGGCCCACTGATGGACCCTGGCGTTGTATTTGGACTGAATTTGGGGACCAAGGAACATACACACAAACATCGTTTTCGGTCTGCTTTTGACACGGGATATTTTCAAAGCGGTGTGGCTACAGACAAATATGATTCTTACACGGTTTTGTGTAGTTTGATAATCCCACCGATTTATTTTCACAAAACTGGTGAATGTGAAGTATGCAAACGACAGGTAATCTAGATCAACTCCTTTCACAGTTGCTCTGATGTTACACAACCACTCCTACAGAATCTCTGCCTTTTGGAAGGAAAAAAACATTGCGGTACTGAAGTCAAGCTTTACTTTTATCACGTTACTTTTTTCCAGTAACACTTATTTTAAATGATCAAAACAGCCATGGAAGGATTACCTCATTGTTTAGCGCTATGTTGTTTTACTGATTTGTGTATTTATTTATCTATTTATTTACCTAAATACTTGTGTATTTATTTATCTGTTTGTTAAAACATCCGGAAGCTACTAACTTTGGTTATGTCCAAAAAGCAGTCTCCTTATTATCAGTCTTATCCAGTTATCAACGAGTTGTATTTCGTGTTCCCAACGTCTGTAATCACTGCAGAAAATGGAATGGAGGAAAGGCACGGCGTAAGAGCTGGAATTGAGTCCCCTTCTAGGTCTGAAGGGAATCTGATGTTGGCCATCACCACACGTGTTTATTTTGAATTTGCACTGAAATTTGCTGTTGTTTAGATTGGTTAGATTATATTCCAATGATATTTTGTGTATATACAAATGATAACACTTGTTCACAGAACTTATAAGGCGAGTCAATTTATTTCTTTTCATCCGAGAAAAAAGACGTTTCAGTATTTTGTTGTCATTGGCATTTGTTGCCCAACGAAAATGGCCAATGATGGAATTCTTAAACACACGCATGACTCAGACAGTATACTTTACATTCAGATGAGAAAATGTATTCTGGAAGATCAAAAAAGAGAATCTTTATTTCTTTTGTATATTTTGGTTTGCAGTGCAAACATTCTATGCATTTACAAGAAAGCACTACATAGAGTATCTACTGGTAGGCCTTTGTGGATGGTGTAAAATCACTGTTAAATGCCTGTTTTTCACACATTGACACAACGTTGTTTGTCGTGTTAATTGTTAAAAGAAGAAGAAGAAAAAAGACTTAAGAAAAAAAGTTTGTGTAAGTAATAATTTATTTTGTGCACACGTATGTTTACAACAAGGCCACTTTGTGTGTCACACTTTCATACCTGTGCACCATCCGTCCGTGGAGCCGTCTCCCCTGTTGTCCTCTCCTTCAGTTTTGCATACACATCACTCCATCATCTGTTCATCATTCTGTAAGCCAAATCCAAGCAGAGGGGTCGGAGTTCCTAGCGATCTTCTAAATAAATGAACGAAAGAGAAAAAAACCAAGCTGTCTCTTCTGCTTTCACTTTGTGGAAACAACAACAACATTATTATTATTATTATTATTATTATTATTATTATTATTATTAGTATTAGTATTATTATTATAATTATTATTAATGGAAGGACCTGTAATGAGAGTCATGAGCACATCCAAAACATGTAACCAGATGCACTGTAGATGACACATAGCCTTACATGCTGGTTAGCAGTGGGCCTGTTACACTGACCCCTAATGGGGGGCCCAGAAGGAAGGCACGATTATAACACACTGCAGTCCAACGAGAAAAAAGAGGCTCTTAGATACACACAGAGTGACTTGTTATAGACTGATTTCTTTCTTTCTTTCTTTCTTTCTTTCTTTCTTTCTTTCTTTCTTTCTTTCTTTCTTTCAAACTACATTTCCCAAACACAGGCTAAGGACTGTGAAATCTCTAGTTGGAAGCTGATGTAGCAACAGCAGCAACAGCTAAGTGAAGTTGGAAATAAAAACGGATGGACTATGGATTAGCCTACATATAGGGCAGGAGAAAGGAAAGTTGCTTAAGAATAATTTAATATTGACCCTGCCTAATAGGCTACTTCAACATTAACAATTAACTGCGTTATTGTCATGCGTATTATTATTATTATTATTATTATTATTATTATTATTATTACCAGGCCTATGTAGGCTAATACTATTCAGACTGCTTAGTATGATACCTTTTGATATTTTGTTACAGTATCCCAAAGCCCAAAGCTGCTCTCAGCTATTAATTTTTAATTTGATTCAGTGTTGTCTGCTGAATCCTCTGTGTAGGCTGCGCCTCAGACGTTATACTGTAGTGTACAGCCACAATAACACGCAGGCAAACTCCAATCACATTTAGGCTAATTGATAAAGCCTACAATAGGAGAGCAGGAATTAATACTTAATAGTAGCTTGATTATGGAAGCATAATGGTCTTTTATCAGATTTGGAAATAAGCACGAGCAGGTTTTTTCCAAAAATATGTTGTAGCCTGTAGGAATAGCCTAGACCTGATGTAAATGTGCGTAAAATAGGATGAGTTTGGCCAAACAGGTTATGTACCCTGTATATGGGTCCTAGATAAGCCCAATTAGCTAGTCCATTGGCCTAGTAGGTTATGATATGAAAAAGACGGAAAACAAAATAATAATAATAATAATAATAATAATAATAATAATAATAATAAGCCTAATAAAATCTTAAATGTGAAAACTGTTCCTAATACACGGGATGTGTGGGCCTAGTTATTCAGTTCGTTTTTAATCTGCGTAGGCTACTTCACTGGTTGCTAAATTGAAATACCCTTGATTCGGTTTATTAAATAATTCATGTTCTGAGATCTGGAAAATTAATAAACGGAATACAACAAGACACTAATTAAAATCAAGAGTAATTATTGTCTGTTGTCTAATGGGAGGTGGCCTTATGATGCTAATTTTGCACCAGAGCAGCATTTTCCAAACAAATGAACTACAAATTGAAAGATCAACGTATGCAGGTAGGCAAGTGTTCTCTTTGTGGACTTGACATCATTTATATTTTATGTATGAATCGTCTGACGGTATTTCTGTGACCGTAGCCCAGATATCAGATTCCGTTTGGGGTACTTCGGCAAGCCTTCTCCTCTAAACCCAAACATAGTGAAAGAAAAGCGTTATAAATAGTCTGGCAAAGCCCAACCCAGCACGACCCAAATACTTGGCTATACTTCCAAATAATATGAGAGATGAACTACCAGTGGAACCGGAAGTTTGAGAGGAGAGTGTTTTTTTTTTTTTTAACTTAGCCTGACTGAAGTGCCAATAAACATTTAATGAAACGGGAGAGTCGGTCGTCTCCAAACAGTGTCAAAGGAAGTGAATAGTAACGTTGGAGGAGCGTGCGCTGACACGCGCGCACACACACGAGCACAGAGATGACATGAAGAAAAAAAACATTTCAATATAAATGTTTGTTTACTCTCATTGACCAACGACTGAAAAAAACCACCAAACGCCTGTTACTGGAGGATACGTTGCGAGGGGCCTTGCGCTTTCCGCCTTTAAAAAACGAAATGTTAAATGCAGGTGATGCAATATTAATCGCGCTTTGCTGATATAAAATGCAATATTTTCAGACAGCTATCGGGGTTTTCATGGAGGCGGCTGATGAGAGCGGTCGCTGCTGTAGAGCCAGGAAAAAGATACGCATTTATTGGTCCTGTTTGGCTTTTGGCTACAGTGCGGAGCATTGGCGTGAGTAAGGAGATATATTTTTTCATTTAGGGAGAAGTATTGCTCGTCGGGTTTGGGGGGCAGGATAGTCGCTACTCTGAGAGAGGGAGAATGTCGCCTGGTGTCTGCATTCGAACAGTTACTCTTTTGTTTTGCAGAACTGATCTGCTTAAAGTTGGTTTTCGATTTATTAGCCGCGCAGAAAATAAATGTGAACTCTCCAGCGGGAAACTCAGTGGCGCGTGTGGAACTAACATTGTGGAACTTTGTTACGCGTGAGATGCTTGTGTGTGAGAGTGTGTGACAGAGCGTGTACTCGTCTGTGTGTATTGCTAAGCAAATCACACAGGATTCACAAGCTGATTCGTCTGTTGTTCTCTAAAGGTCAAATTACCTTAGCTGCATTTGTCATATTAGACGCGCAGATGTAGTTACGCAATGATTATAAACAATAAACAGTAGCCTAATTCTGATCCCTTGTGAATTTCTTCGCGCGTGTTTACGGGGTTCAGATAATTTTGCCTACATCCGATAAGGTACATGCTTAATAGGATTTAAATCCATTATTTCAGTGTTTAACTGGCCACGAATTTCATTTCACAGACGAAGCTACAGGAAGAGCCGCTGGGAATTAGCAGATGGAATTTGAAAAATAACGCTGCCTTCTTTAGATTTTTTTTAAATCCTATTTTTTAGTATAGAGCTTTATCCTCTTATTTTCCAGGAAAAAAAAACTAAGGGTAAACCAGGAAATGACAGCACTCCGTTGAAAACTATTGCAAGTGGAGGCTGCGCTTTTAGCTGCTGTATTTCAGCACCATGAACAGCTCCCTTGCAAATTTAGGACTAATGCATTATTGAAAGGCTATATCAAACAGCTCTAGGGTGCTGTCTTTCTGCGCCGGGGCTCAAGATGAAGTCCGACTGTCTGACTGCACAAAAGCTTCTAATATGTTAATGGCCGTAGGGGATGCCGCAGGTACCGTTCCCAGCTGCTTGCGCGCGCCATATGTCAGCCGGTTTGCCACATGGATCTATTAATCAAGAAATATTTCATCAGCTCGCGCCAACAACATCCCATTCGCAAAGTTCAAACAGCGCTAAACATTTCTGTAAAAATGTGGGCCAGAATCAAATGGTTATTAACATGCTTTATTTTGTAAGAAAACGTGCTAAATTGAGGCTGAAAATGGCGGGGATATATTTCAAATGTGACACGTGGATTCAACGGCCTTTGTGCTCTGTGTATGTTTTTTTCCCTTTCGGGGAAGTGCAAGGTTAGCATTTACTGTGTGGACAAGTGTGCACCAATCAAAAGCCATGAACCAATTCGACATTTACGTGTTAGCACCAGCTATGTACCACATACGTCACCTCCCCAAATTCTTTTCATGCCAACATCTGTCTTAGCAGGGGCACGAGTCGACGTTACAGTGTCACATGGCTGCTTTTCGTTTCCAAAGATACGTGATGGGTGTGTTTCTCTGAAAATTACTATGCGAAATCTGTTTTTTTACCTTGTTGCTGCCAGTCCACTATTGCACTATGCCTGGAGGACTGTCGTTGCTTTCCTCTCACTGGCCTACTCTTCTTCCCATCTTTTTTTTCACCTGTCCTTCAGACGAAGCAGTCGAAGTGATTTTGGGACTGGGTGTGTCAGGCCTCTTTGCTCTCTCTCTCTCTCTCTCTCTCTCTCTCTCTCTCTCTCTCTCTCTCTCTCTCTCTCTCTCTCTCGACGTGTGAAGTTAGCCCTGGCCTCATAACTTGGCAGCTTTAGGGGCTATAGTCAGACGGGAGCGTAGGCCTAATTAATCTAGCCACTGGATGTAAATAAAGCCAAATTGGTTCTCTGACAGATGAGGTAATGTCGCACTGTGTCAAAGGCGTGAAATAATGATTTCCACACCAAGCAGGGGAAAGTCGTATTTAAAAGTAGAACAGGAAATAAATAAATAAATAAATAAATAAATAAATATAGGCTGACTTGTTCCACCACCTGCCCATTGTCTATAGAAAATATATATAGGCCTATACAACCTGGCGTTTAGACGCGTGCGTCACCTGCCCAATCGCTGAGCGGTAATTAAAAAAAGGCCCATAATTAAA
>NC_085868.1:28552700-28555200 GCF_034702125.1 Engraulis encrasicolus
ATAGTTGCTTGCGTGTGTGATATCTCTTAATCTTATGCTCCAACAGGGATGATGATTCTCTAAGAAACAAAAAAATATTACCTCATAACTGTATGCAAAAAAATAAAATAAAAAACCTCTTATATAATGCCTTTGTATTCCTGACACAGTTTGGCAGTGTCCTCTGCACTTCTTATCTATCTCACTGGTCCCATTGTGTTGGCATTGAGTGGGCATGTGCTTAAGGTGTGTGAGAGCAGTGAACAGACACTCGTTCTGTCATCTAGTATTTCTATTGCCCATCTGGCAGTCATTTAATCTGCGTACTTCTCACTCTTCCCTTTGACCTCTCTTATATGGCACGTATGGTTACCATCTTGTTATGCTCAGGCTGTCACTTTATCCCAATCGAATCTCACGCACATCCAGAGACTGGTTTTGGGTGCAGGTTCGAAAAAGTTAATCCATATGCAGTGAAGAAAACCGCACATTGATGAGCTCCCATTTAAGCCATTTTATTTTGTGACGTTTCAGGCCACCCTGGCCCTTCTTCAGACTAAATGTCTTTAGTTTGAGGAAGTCTGAGGATTTTAGTCTGAGGAAGGGCCAGGGTGGCCCGAAATGTCACGAAATAAAATGGCTTAAATGGGAGCTCATCGATGTGTGGTTTTCTTCTCTGCATACAGGCTATTACTTTAGCCTGATCATCACCGGCTTTCAAATCTCTTTGAGACTTGGTCTGACCAAGAGCATAACAATCAGCATTTCCCAAATGCCCTCCCTTTACTTGGTTTGCTAATGATAATTTGCTTCCCAACAAAGCTGGAGGAGTTTCCGTATTTGCGGGAACTCAGAAAGTACTTGCATTGATCTTGACCTGACTGGTAGCAACGCGGAAGCTGTTGCGTCACCAGGAGGGCACGGCCTGGCTACTATTACTTGGGATTCTGTTAAATGGGAAATGCAAACCTAACAACAATAATAGGCTACATCATATTTGTGTACAGGTATCATGCTATACTATAGGCTACATTCATTTTCGTTGTTGTCTTCTCAGTGTGAAATGACACCTGGGTTCCTGGTTCTCTCTGTCACGAGGCTTTACGTACCTATAACTTAAATAGGACATATCCAGATTTTTTCGTATTTTTTGAATTGTCATTTTAGATCAAATATTCAAAGAAATAGTTCCTGGTTCTTTGTGCTGTTTTTGCCACATGTAGGCCTGCTTTCTGACCCTCTGACCGGCTTGGAGATATATATATATATATTTATTCAACCTCTCTGAAACTCAGTGAACAGGTTTATTTGTTAGTCCACATGCCTGGTATACTGTGAGGCCTTGCCCAACGCTGTTCTCTGACTTCTGTGGACAGTAAGAAGACCTGGGAAGCATTGAGATACAGTTGGCTCCCAACCAAGGCATCCATACCATCTCTCTCTCTCTCTCTCTCTCTCTCTCTCTCTCTCTCTCTCTCTCTCTCTCTCTCTCTCTCTCTCTCTCTCTCTCTCCCTCGTTCTGGCTGATGTATGATGATGTGCTGCCATGATCCAGTATGGCACCTCAGAGTAATTAGCGAGCTCAGTCACAGACGCCTAATAGTCGATCTCTGCAGACGTTTTATTGGTCAATTAGCCCTTCAAACAGGATGACTCAGCAAAAAGTAACTTATTATCACTTCTAATATCAGACAATTAGCATGGCCGCCCTGTGCTACACGCCTTCCTCTCACTCACCTCCCACAGCACTGTTTCACTCCTCCCTCCCTTCTTCTATCCATCTATTGCTCTCTTTTCCTTTTTCATCCTCCCCTCCATCTCTCTACTGGTCTCTCTCTCTCCTAGTCCCCCCCCTCTCTCCATTCTGATAAACATCTTTCCCTCTTCTCACTTTTCACCCCCCCTGCTCTCTCTCTCTCTCTCTCTCTCTCTCTCTCTCTCTCTCTCTCTCTCTCTCACTCACTCTCTCTCTGTCTCTCGCTCTCTCTCTCTCTCTCTCTCTCACTCACTCACTCGCTCGCACGCACGCACACACACACACACACACACACACACACACACACACACACACACACACACACACACACACACACACACACACACACACACACACACACACACACACACACATCCCCCGCCCTCCTCCTTCTCTTCCCTTGCCTCCTCCTCAGCTCTGTCAGTCTGTTCAGTTCATCATCGGGTAATTAGTATTTTCATTAACTCTCCGCTGTGATGAGCCCGGATCATTTAATTTTCCCTTCGCAAGTCCTGGATGTCCAACCCTCTCCATAATTAACGTGATTTATCCACCCCCCACCGCGGTGGTACTATGGATACTGAGGCATGCTATGCTGTGCTCTCTCTCTCTCTCTCTCTCTCTCTCTCTCTCTCTCTCTCTCTCTCTCTCCCTCTCTCTCTCTCTCTCTCTTTCTCACCCTCCTCCCTCTCCCTCTATCCCTCTCTCACACACACACTCTCTCTCTGTCACCCCCTCTCTCTCTCCCTCCCTCTCTCTCTCTCT
>NC_085868.1:28620200-28622700 GCF_034702125.1 Engraulis encrasicolus
TCTCTCTCTCCTTCTCTCTCTCTCTCTCTCTCTCTCTCTCTCTCTCTCTCTCTCTCTCTCTCTCATCTCACCCCACCCTCACCTCCTCAGTCCACTTCACCCGAGCAACCCCTTAAAACTCCCCTCAATAATTCATTGGTGCTGGTCACACTGTAAGCACTCCGCTGGTGTAAAAATAACGTTGGAAAAAGGGCAAAAAACAGGGGGATGAAGATGAAGATGTGGGGAGGAGGAGGAGGAGGAGGAGGAGGAGTGGAGAAGAGGTGAGTAGAGCAAAGATGGTGGTAGTGGTGGTGGTGGTGGTGCTGGTGGTGTAGTGGAGGGAGGAGAGAAGTGACGCATGGCCTGAGCGCTGGTCTAAGCTTCTTTTTGTGTGCATTTGCGTCTGGTGGGAGGGTGGGCGACGTGTGCCTTAGCGAGAGGTTTAGAAGGGGCATTAGCAGTCAGTGGTGGTGGTGGTGGTGTTTCATTGCATAGCTGTGCAGTTGCATCTGGAGGGGAGAGTGGAGGAGAGTGGCGTGGCGTGACGTGGCGTGGGGGTTTAGAGTGGTTATGTCGGGCGACCAGCATTGACAATGCCGCTGCTAAGGTTTTAGAGGCCCTTAGCATACCTGGTCAGGGGGCCCCGCCTTATAATTAAATAATTATAGTAATAATATATTAATTAATAAATACATGTTTTGTAATGTAATTCAATATTTTTTCATGGCATTTTTTTTAGTCAATCCCAATTTAAGAGAGCGAATTTTGGGGGCGTAGTGGTTGGTGGCCCAAGCAGTGGTTGGTGCCCTAAGTACACTGCGTACTCTGCTTATGTCTAGCGACAGCCCTGAGCTTTGGCGACAGCAGTGCGTGGTGCTGGTGATGGTAGTGCATTTGCGCCTGGTGGAGATGTTTTGTCCAGACTGGGGAGGGGAGGTAGGGGCCGGTGACGTGCTCTGTCTTGGGGGGGTTACAGGGGGGGGTTGGTCAGGTGGCGCGGGGGCAGTCGGTGGGGAAGTGATGGTGTTGTGGGGATGGTGTTGCATTACGGAGAGAGCGCTAGTCTAAGTTCCTTTTTTTGCACATTTGCGTCTAGTGGAAATGTGAAGGGAGGGTTGATGTGAGTGTGTGTGTGTGTGTGTGTGTGTGCGCGCATGAGCGTGTGAGTGTGTGTGTCTGTGTGTGTGTGCGTGTGCGTGTGTGTGGGTGTGCGTGTGCGTGTGCGTGTGCGTGTGCGTGTGCGTGTGTGGGCGAGTGGTGGGATAGTGTGGTGTGGGGGGGTGGGTGCTTGAGTGGGTTCGGTCGGGCAGCACTGGTGGTAGCAGACATGGTGATGGTGGTTCAGTGTGGCTGGTGTGTGCATCGCTCGGTGGTTGTGATGGTGTGTGTCGACGTTACATTGCGTGGAGAGCGCAGCTCCTAATTCGGCCGGACAGGGGGAAGTAGAGTAGAAGGCTCCTGTCAGCTCTGAGCTCCCGGTCTCTTGATTTGCATCAAACTTTAATAGCCAGCTTTCAGAAATTCCACCACCACTTTCGTCCGACACTCCTCCTCCTCCTCCTCCTCTTCTTCCCCTCCTCTCCTCCTCTCTTCTCGGTCTCTCTTTCCTCCCCTACTCCTCTTCTACTTCATCCCCCCAGCCTACCTCTCTTTGACTGTTTCTGTTTCTTTCTGACTAAAAAAAAAAATAGTGCTTTTTTTATTTTTTACTTGTCAGACTTGACAAATAAAAACCAACGGTATAAAATAAAGCCCTAGCAAAATTATTTATGTCCATATGTAAAATGCAAGACAGTGATATGCACACTAAAACGCTCCTCCAGGGTTTGTTGCGAGAGGGGAGATAAAACACACACTCTGTGTCTCTGTACCGTTAAAACATTCACAGTGTTGAAGCCTCGTGGTCTGTTTGGTGAAAGCAAGCTCTGGTTGAATGGCATGTTCTGGATGGGCATAGCAGATGATGACAGTATACCACAACAGGGGAGGGAATTAGGAATGGCTTAGAACACAGCAGTGAGTTCTAGAATGCTGTTGAGATTTTGATTCTAATTCAAATTCTAATTGTAGTTCTAATTCAAATTCAAATTATCGCCGGGGTTATTGTATTTTGGAACATATAGACTGTTGAGATTGTGATTGTAATTCTAATTCTAGTTCTAGTTCTAATTAGCTAGCTATTTTGGAGCAAAGGCCAAAACACATGGCAATTTCACTCAGTACTGCAAAGAGCATGCACTCTCATGCCACGTACCCCTTTCTCTTTTTTTCTATGTGCCTTGTGTCTCTTTCTTTTTTATTCACACATACACACATGCACGCACACACGAACATACGCACACACAGACACACACACAGGCACAGGCATACACACACACGCACGCACGCACTCACACACACACACACACACACACACACACACACACACACACACACACACACACACACACACACACACACACACACACACACACACACACACACACACACACACACACACACACACACACACACACAC
>NC_085868.1:28630200-28632700 GCF_034702125.1 Engraulis encrasicolus
TCCAACGCGAGAGTTACCAATGATTGTCGAGTACATGAGGAATTCCCATGAATACCAAGGCTAATGTTTTGCTGCTTAAAATAGTTTATGATGACCTGGTTATCAAACATTTTTAATGTAGATTCATCACACTAGCAAAAACTGATAAGTGCCAAGGTCCTTTTGTGCTTATGTTCAAAGATTATGTACATTTTGACGACATTCAAAACTACGTGATGGCTATGAAATGTGTGAAGTAAACACATGTCCAACATAAGGTAAGGGCCAGACTTTGATGTTACTATCAGCTGGTTATCTTGCTATAAACGGTGTAGAAAGACAAGAAAGAGATATTCCTGTTCAGTGTACTCTTTCCCACGCCCTGCATGTGCTCCGATTAGAAGCATACAGCTCAAAAAAGGAGTGCGTCGCGTTTATAGCGTCAAATGGCCCGTCAAAAAGTGGGAACGCCCGTCATCAGAAATGTCACACCAAAAATTGAGAAAATTTTAAGTGGGTTTACATAAAAGTATCACCTGCAGTCAATAATATTACACAACAGAAACCTACACCAAGTGTCCAGAAGAACAGGGCATTGGAGCACATCCGAGATAAGGCCAAGGTAAGAAGGGATTACACTAGACAGAGTTCATTAATCAGAGCTGGTCAAAAAAAACCTGGGACAGAGTTTTCAAAGTTAGGCATAGATGGACTTGGGAAAGTTGACTCGTGACAGACAGGTGGATGAGCCCATGCTGGATCATTGAGAGACGACATTTGCATCTTTTAAGACCAAGGTAATTTACTTTGCTGGTCTATTGAGTGGAATCTCAGGAACTCATGCGTAAGTGTGCATCATTGCCTGATCTAGCGCATAGACTCATCTACCTGTGCCATTAACGTCACCTTCGTCTAGTTCATAAAAGCAATGGAAATAAACTGTCTAAAGACATTTCTTGACGAAATCCCCAGTCTTTGACTTAAGTGTCTTGTTGAGTGGTCCTTCAGGTTTCAAGCCTGTTTTAACCTGCCATGTCTCTGATGCTGATTACAATGTTCTTGGTGACATCAATGTATTTCATTCTGGAATCATAACAGCACTGCAGGTAATAGTCTTTGGTGGTAGATTCAGTCTTTCAATTCTCTAAATCGGTAGAGACTTTGTGAGCACAGTCTGGTGACACTGATGGCTTTAACAGTGCCTTAGGCGGATGTGACTCAATATTCAAGACAGCCACACCCCCTCTGGAAGACATCAAAATTGTTTATAAGGTAATTTTGGAGTTTGTTAATACTTTTGTGCATATATTCCCATAGGAAAGCCAAGTTGCCTAATAATTATGCCCCACATTAAGCCTGATATAGGCTAATGAGGCTCCTCCGATCACACGTCTCTTATTACACTTGAAATGCTTAAATTCCAATAGGTCAACAGTGGACACAGTGGTCAAAAACAGTTTATTTTGTTCTGACTGGAATACTTTTAAATATAGGCCTATTTTCGTTCCTACGTGAAACACTCAGACTTAGCTAAGTACTGCAATATGGGGGAAATTATTTTGTGTTTTCTAATTTATTTAAGATAGCAAACACATAACACACCCATTTTGTGCATTAAAACAGTCTAAATCACACTTTTAACCATTTGGCTATTAAAATAACATTCAATTGTGGAAGTTATTATAGTGAAAGATGTAGACGTTCCAAGAAATGAATGCGGGCCATTTTCGTCCCCCGTCTATAAAATAAGTGATTTAATTCCAAATTCATGTTATTTGAAAAAAAATATAAGAGCATTTTAAAAAATTCTTCTTTTGAATTAAGGACCACCTATGTAATTACTTTTTAGAATTATAATGGATAAAATACATTGGTTTTAGAAGTTGTGAGAGAGATTACAAGATTAATGCTCAGAAATACATTGGAAATGAATGCGGGTCTTTGTAGACCCATGTTATGCGTTAGTGTGAGCCCAATAGCTTATGCATTAAAGGGTTAATAATTTCTCATCTGTTATCTGGGATTCGAAATGAACTGGTCATGTGTTCATTTCAAATGTACTTAGTAGTCCTTTCTATATTCTTAGCATTTAAATCTGTTGAACATTTCCTTCCAATTTAAGCATATATTTTCCAAGATTCCCTCTTCTTATGACATATCTGAAGTCAATGAAAAAAACAGTATATGAAAAGTGCAGATAAAAAGAGGAGAGGAGAGGAGAGCATTAGTGTTGCCAGATTGGGCTGTTTCACAGCCAATGGGACTGCCTAGGATGGCCATGTGTGGGGAAAAAATGGCATTTAGCAGAAAAACCTGCCTAATATTTGCCATAGAAATTAATAGAAGTGGGAGGGAATTTTGTGCTTCTAGGCGGGTTTTGAGCATTTTTTGGGCTGGAAATCATCAGCCTCATTTGGCAACCCTGGAGAGCATGGAGTGGTGAACTAGTTCAACTCTCCATCCACCCCCCTTTCTTCAAATCATATTCTGCAATGAAGAAAATAAAGTCATGTAAAAAGAA
>NC_085868.1:28637700-28640200 GCF_034702125.1 Engraulis encrasicolus
ATTGTCTTTTACGCGTTGTCAGTGAAAAGCAACAGTTTAAGAAGACGCCCAGCATTCATAAACACATTCATACAGTATACCCTACATATAGGCCTACATATACTGTACATACACATATACAGCACATATAAGTACATATAGCCCTATCTACATATATGCATACATATACATATACATATACATATACATATACATATACATATACATATACATACATATACATTTATATACATATACATATACACATATACGGACATAAATATATACAGTGCTGTGAAAAAGTACTGTATTTGCAGCAGACAAGCAAACCTTTTCAAAACGAAAAAAGTAGGGATGTCCCGATCCGATCACGTGATCGGAAATCGGACCCGATCACGTGGTGTCAGACTCGATCGGAATCGGGTATTAACTCCCTGATAAGGACTCGGATAAATACCTAAACCCATTTTCATTATTTAATCTTTTTTTACATGTTATATACGTATATAGCAGTGCAGTGGCACAGAGAGTAAAACCTCTTGGCTTCGCATAGAAACATCCGCAGGAGCAACATGACATTGCTAACTGAAAGGCATTGGAACACTGTAATGCACATCAACTGACAACACTTCAAGTGCAGGTCCGTCAGCACTTCACTCCCTCTCTCTCTCTCTCTCTCTCTCTCTCTCTCTCTCTCTCTCTCTCTCTCTCTCTCTCTCTCTCTCTCTCTCTATATATATATATATATATGTATATATATATATATACAGTGCTGCCAGTTACTATTGGCACCCTTGAAGTTTAAGTACATAATGCAAAATATCTTCAGACAACAAATGATAAGGTCAAACATGATTTTACTATATAGTATAGCTTGTGGTTGATACTAAATATAAAAAATATCAACAGCCTTACATACTAAACTATGAGAGGGAAAAAATTGAAGATGGTAAAGTTCCCGGGATCACTGGTATTGGCACCCTTTACTGGATACCATTGTGGAAACCTAATTTGACTCAATTATGGTAAATTGCAAATGGGAATCACCTTTGACTAATTGCTTTTGCCCATAGAACATGAATTAAGCAAGAAATTATGATATTTGTGTTTAAATAGCCACCTTTTACATGTTGTGTGTCTTTCACCAATCTGAAGACAGAGGAGCTGCCTGAGGACACCACAAATACTATTATTTGCAAAAACAAGACCTCCAAATAATAAAAGGTCATCTCAAAAGACCTTGGTAAACCATTTTCAACACTGTGTTGTGTTATTCAGAAATCTGCCAAACATGGAGCTGTAAAGAACATCCTTGGATGTGGGGGGTAGAGGAAGACATTATGATAAAAGTCTTTGGAAGTCGGTGCAAATAATGAAAAAACACAGGGACTAACATCTACAGACCTGGCGGTCAACTTTGAACTGTTTTGGGTAGTTTTTTTTTCCAATAAGCACCCCGTGTTAAACACTACACAAAGTAGTGCCTTTTGGTTGGAGACCAAGGCAGACCACATTGCTTAATAAAAGTCATAACAGGGAACACCTGACGGCTGTATGAAAAAATACAGGCCTAGCACAGCCCTTTTAAGAATGTTTTAAGGTCAGATGAAGCAATAGCACAGTTTTTCAATGACTCACACAAACAGCATGTTTGCATACTCTGCAAGAAAGTCTTTAAGGAAAAGGACACCCTACCAAAAAGCAAGCATGGTGTCCGATCCATAATATTATGTCACCCCATTGTTGCATCAGGTATTGGAGGCTTTGACCGTATCACAGGTATCATGACAGGCATCATGACATGACAGGTATCATCATTTACAGTAAAATGTGTAACCATGGTAAGAACACTTGGTTTGAGTTGAACATCATGTGCACTCCAGAAAGACAAAAACCCAAAGAACACATCCAAATGCACAGTGCATTGGTTGTAAAAATGGAAGAACACAGTCATTGATGAAAACCAGAACCTTCGGAGGCTGCCATTGCCGTCTAATAGTGTGCAATTAACCCTTGAAGGAGGGGTGCCAATATTCCTGGACATGCCCTTTTAAGTGTTTTTGCTTGAAATTACAAAATGCATTTGTAAATAAATGCTTGGCAATTCCAAATATCTTATAATGTTCAATGAAAAGATCCTGATGGTAAAAGTTGTGTATATTTCCATTTATTTCTGGATATATTGCACAATTTGTAAATAAAATTAAGGGGTGCCAATACTAACTGGCGGCGCTGTATATATATATATATATATATATATATATATATATATATATATATATACAGTATTCGGATCGGGTCTCGGTATCGGCAGATACACAAAATCAATGACTCAGACTCAGACTCGATGGCAAAAAATGCTGATCAGGACATCCCTACAAAAAAGTATAAGCATCAGAGGATTAGGGAGTGTAAGCATGAAGCAAAGAAACTCGTTAGAGATCGAGGGAGGGAGAAGTTGAGATGAAGGAGAAGGTAAGACATAAAAAAAAAAATTAGCCAAGTACTGTACATTCGGTGA
>NC_085868.1:28652700-28655200 GCF_034702125.1 Engraulis encrasicolus
CAAGACAATCAGAGAACGAACACACAAAATCAGGGGTTTAACTTAACTAGGAAGGCAGAACGCAGCACGCTAAGCCCCCCACATATGGGCTTGCATGCCCATGGGGACCCCGGTTCCAGTCCGGACGGGGTCGTTTCCCAATCCTACCCCATCTCTCTCACCCACTCATTTCCTGTCAGCATCTCATACTATCCTGTCAATAAAGGCATAAAAGGCCCCTAAACATTTAAAAAAAAAAAAAAAAAAAAAAAAAAAAAATGTCCAGCAGGTGGAGTCAAGGGGGCTAGCTGGTTGGGACCCTTACAGGTATTAAAATCCATGCCATTTTCAAAGTGCAATAGAGTTTTTACAGACATCACTTTAAGTTTATTCAGCTTTAATAATCTATGCTAAGAGACCTGTACGTTCGTTTCACAATTGAAGCAACGGCTGGGGGCGGGACATGAGACAATTTTTCGATGAAAAAAGGAAGTAGAGCGCCATACTCCATGCATCTCAAATTGTTTAAATGACCAATGAGCATTGTATGTTGGGTTGACTGACAGAATTGTTTACGAAATGTTTTGATTGACAGTCAAATGCAACGAGCCCGGCAGCTAGTGGTTAAAGAGATGGGCTTTAGATCAGAGGATTGCAGGTTCAAATCCCACCCTTACCACTCCCCACCACACTCCATTACTGAGTTGCCCTTGAGCAAGGCCCCTAACCCCACACTGCTCCAGGGACTGTAACAAATACCCTGTACTTAAAATAAATGTAAGTCCCTTTGAATAAAAAAACATCAGCTAAGTGTAATGTAATATAATGTAATGTACAGTAATGAGCGGGCAGTGTCTGCCTATCAGTGCTTGTTATCAGCGTTGCTATGGTACAGTGTCAGAAATTTGGGGCGGATGTTCTATTACAGTTTAAAAATGAAAAGAATGTATGAAACCACATACCCTACATATACAATATTATAATATTATATAATAACCATACTGTCTTTAAGTGTTCACAAAGATTCCCTGAATGCCAAACTATTTGAACCAAGCTCAGGCTGACCGAATTGTGTGTCTGACTGCAAACTCTACGGTTTTCAATGTGTGTGTGGATGAGTTTCTATGTAATGCATTAGGTCCATGCATTACAGTGGATGTATGTGTTACTCTTAAGTGCTACAACGAGCTACCGTGTGTGTGTGTGTGTGTGTGTGTGTGTGTGTGTGTGTGTGTGTGTGTGTGTGTGTGTGTGTGTGTGTGTGTGTGTGTGTGTGTGTGTGTGTGTGTGTGTGTGTGTGTGTGTGTGTGTGTGTGTGTGTGTGTGCGCATGTTTGTGTGTGTGCCGTGTGTTCCGTACCTACTGTATGCGTGTCTACATAATGTGCACATGTACGTGTTATTGTGTGTACGTATATATTATTCACACGTGTCTGTCAATTCTGTGATCCATCAAAGTCAATTGCCTTGGAGGATGATTGGAGATGATGGGGTGTTTTCCAGCCTCCCAGCCTCCCAGCCCCAGCCCAAGCCACAGTCCTTACCCAGCCCAGCCTCTCTCACCCATCCTTAGCCCCAGCCTAGCTCTGGCCCAGCCCTATAGCCTCAGCCTGATCCTTACCCAGTCTCAGCATCAGCCTTAGCCTCAACCTAGCCCTTACCCAGCCCAGACCACCTCTGTCTGGTGAGGCAAGCACCGACTACCCTCAGCCTAAGACATCCTCAACCAGCCCAGCCATGTCCTCAGCTTCAGCCAAAGCCCAGCATCAGTCAAGTCAAGTCAAGTCAAGTCAAGTGTACTTTATTGTCAAAAATTCTATGTAACAGGGTTAGCACAGAAGTTTGCCTTTGCAGCCTCCCTCACCCCCAGTCTCCCTCATCCAGCCTCAGTCTCACCCTCACTCCCATACTCATCCCCATCCTCATCCTTAGCCTCAGCCCAACCATTACAAGTCTTTCTCACCGTGCCTTGTCCCCATCCCCAGTCTTTACCCAGCCCCAGCCTCCCTCATCCAGCCATCAACCTCAGTCTCATCCCCAACCCCATCCTCATCCCCATCCTCATCACCATGCCCATCCCCTTGCCCATATCCAACCCTCCATCACCCAGCCCCAGCCCCAGCCTCATCCCCATGCCCATCTCTCAGTCCTTACCCAGCCCCAGCCTCAGCCTCTTTCAGCCCTTACCTGGCTCCAGGCCCATCCCAAGCTCCAGCTCCAGCACACAGTCTCCCCCACCTAACTCCAGTCCCAGCCCCAGCTCCAGCCCCAGCCTCTTTCAGCCCTTACCCAGCCCCAGCCCCCGTCTAGCCCACCACTGTCTGGCCTAGCAAGCACCGCCCAGACCTAGCCCCAGCCTCAGCTCCAGTCCCATCCTCTTTCAGCCCTTACCCAGCCACAGTCCCAGTCCCAGCCCAAGTCACAGCTCTAGCCCCAGCCACAGCCCAGACTATCTCAGCCCTTACCCATCCCGAGCCCCAGCCCAAGCTCCAGCTCCAGCCCCAGCCCCAGCCCCAGCCCCA
>NC_085868.1:28660200-28670200 GCF_034702125.1 Engraulis encrasicolus
ACACACACACACACACACACACACACAGAGAACAAAAAGAACACAATCCAGGAGGTCTTCATAATAATGATGAATAATATAATAAGTTCTTTGAGGTGTTAATGAGTTTATGAGGCCCATGAGAGAGAAGGCAAGATCCCTTGGAAGCCCAGACAAGGCACAGCCCCCGAACACACTGACCCCCATGTTTACATCTGTTGCAGAGCCCACACACCCTCCCCTGCTCTCCTGTTGACAACCTGCAGACACAGCTGATCAATAATTAACACAAAAGCCTTCAAGTCATACAGTACAGTAACTAGCTCAAAACATGGGGGAGGAAAGTGACAGGTGGCGTGGAATGTAGATATCTGGCGCCCTCTGTTGGTCAAAATACATCCCTACAGTAATACATACTGTCGGCCTCTTGTCAAAATCAAGCAAAAACAGCCTTCTGTATTTTCTGTAGAAATACAGTATATATTTGTGTTTCAACAAACTATTAACCCATTTTAGCCTAAGGCATCTGCAAAAATGTCTGCTGAATGCCTAAGCCCTTTTGACCCTCTGCCTTTTAAAACCTATCTCATAAAAAACGTAAAAAACATGAAATCAGTTGCATTAAAAAGCTAGGACCCTTCTCTTGCATCAGGACATGTTCATTCAGCTAATAGAAATGTTCATTCAGTTAATAAAAATTATTTTTAAAAAGCCTCTATGTAGATTATGTTGCTCCAGGCACCAAATGTCAAACAACACATACGCTGCATCAGGATGAAATGGGTAAACAAACAGCAATTTTCCTTTATTTAATGACAATTGTAGAAGTAATAACTGGCAAACCTTTCATAAGCAATGCAGCTGTGCAGCAAATGCATGTAAGCTTTTGCATTGTCTACATGCGTACTCATTATGAACAGCCAAGCTAAGAGTTGTAGTAGTAGGAGTATTGGCAGAGAGAGGATGAATATTGACAACGGCAATCCATGCTCAATAACACCGCTAAGACACGGACCGTGTGGTGGCGATGGGCTTTGCTGTTAATCCCTCATATGGACACAGTGAGAAACTGACATCCCCCCTGAGAAACATGATATCAATTAACCTCCATGAAGCTAGCGCGACAGAATTTTTGTCCTTTTCCCTTTTAGCCCAGTTTCAACAACCCCGAGCAGCAGAGGTGATGGAGAGAAAACAATAAACGTGGAATGGAGAGAACAGAAAGGAAGACAGAAGAAAACCTGGAAAAACGAGACAATTTGACCGGCTGAAGAAGGGGTCTCATTGCGGAAGACAGAGGAAGTTAGATCCAGATCCAGGCAGAGATATACAGTTACATCCGACTGGTTTGCATAGCTGGACTTCCAAGAACAGTATTAGCGCTATTGACTTGCCTAATGGGAGCCAAAGGTCCGGTCTCGTGAGGCCCCCCCTGCTAATGGGCAAATATTGAGTGCGAGTGGAGGTGGAGGTAAGACCCTTCTCTCTCTCTCTCTCTCTCTTCTCTCTCTCTCTCTCTCTCTCTCTCTCTCTCTCTCTCTCTCTCTCTCTCTCTCTCTCTCTCTCTGGTATACCTTAGCTTGGGGCCCGGGGCCATAGGCCAAGAGGCTTGCAATTTCTGTCCAAAAAGCGCTTTGGTTGCAGAGAAAAGAAGAGGTTGCTATTTTCAGGAGGGAGGCATAAAATATGTTCTCAGGGAAGGAAAGGGAGTTATTTTGATGTGCATTGATTTTGACATTGTGTCAGATATCTTGTTTTTCAGCTAGACAGACAGCCAGCTATCAGCTCTCATCTATTCTCTCATCCTGATTCCACATTATGAAACCCGGTTTTAAATGATTCAATAATTATACTCAAAAAATAGGAGAGAAGAACAGAAAAAGGCACAGAGAAAGAGAAAGAGAGAGAGAGAGAGAGAGAGAGAGAGAGAGAGAGAGAGAGAGAGAGAGAGAGAGAGAAGCTCTTTCAATATTTGATTTCATTATTTATTTAATCACGTAATCATAGTCAAAGACAATAACACATCAACAACTGCTCAACTCAAATTGACATTCTTCTGTGAAAAACGTAACCTGACCCTCATCATATATTTACGTAAAAAACCCATCCCATCCTCTCTTTCCGACATCACACCACACAGCCACAAAGCAATCAATTGCATCAATTTAGTTATAATAAGCATATTGAGTTTTTCAATCAACACCCACCATCCCCTAACAACCTCGACACGATCACAGGAACCATGCATTACTTGTTGTTACCCATCTTTCAAACTGCCCATTAGGTGTAATCTTGTACACAGCTCTATTAATAACTGAAACACAGCTAAGCCAGAAAGACTCAGAGAATTGAGTGATTTCAAACATTTCGATAAACAGAATGATGAAAAGGAAGAAAGGAGTCGGACACAGGAGCTGAATGCAAAAACAAAAACTGTATTAAACAAAGCCAAATAAAGTAAATAAAACCGACAAACAAGGGACAAACGTTTCGGGTCTAGCCCATCATCAGTGTTCCCAGTTAGCCCATCATCAGTGTTGTTTTATTTACTTTATTCGGCTTTGTTTAATACAGTTTTTGATTTTGCATTCAGCTCCTGTGTGCGACTCCTTTCTTCCTTTTCGCCATACTGTTCTTGGAATTACGCACTGAGCGAAACGCTCAGAAAAATACATTGGCGCAGACGTCACCCCACCATATCTATAACCAGATTGACAAATGGTTCTGGGTTAGATACTGAAATTACCCCAGGTGGATGGGGAGGGCCCAGACTGGTAGTGGTGTGGAAGAAGGAGACTTTCATAATCAGCAACTTTTTTGTATTTTATACTATCATTATGGTAACACTTTATTTTAGGGATACATCTATTAGCACTAATACATACAATGTGCCTGTATAAGTAACTTATAAGGCATGTACAAAGCAAAATCAAACATTTGTTAGGCATGTATTCACAAATGTCTTGTTCATGCACAATAAGGGATTTATTACCAATTTACCCTTAGTAAGGACTTGGTAGGCCTTAGCGTTTGCTTAGTACATGCCTCACAAGTTACTTATGCAGGCATTAACATTGTATGTATTAGTGCTAATAGATGTGTCCCTAAAATAAAGTGTTACCATTATGATTATTGTAATTATGTCTTCTAATCTACTTTCCCTATATGTTAAATGCTCAAGGTTAAATGTTTAAAGGTGCACTGTGCAGGAAATGATCTAAAAGGTAATGCAACTATGCTGCTCATTGGGATAGGGATGCCTATTGCCTATTTACTAAGTAAGAAAATAGTATTTTCTAGTATGGCCCAAGTACAGTCATTTTCTGCAGCTAAAAAGGTCTATTTCTGGAAATTCAGAATGGCGGAACTTGGAGAAGATCCCCCTTTTCATGTATGAAATGTGCAATTTCCCCGATCATAATGAATACTTTGAATTTGACGGTGGTGGAAAGTATTCATGAAAAAGGTAACATTAGTGAACGGGTACCATGAATTATGAAAATAAACAACTAAAAATCTTACACAGTGCACCTTTAAATTGTCTTTTTTTTACTTCATCACTTTATTACTGGTTCATCACTGGTCCATTACTGTCACTCACCAATGTTAAATGCTCAGTTATTACTTATTACTTCATCACTTTACTGTTATGGTCCATCACTGTTACTTGTCCTGTCTTGCACTTGTCAGGTGTCAGTTTGTAAATGTCAGTCCTGTGTATGCCTATGTCCTTTCATGGTGTAGAGAGAGAAATGCAATTTCAATTTCCTTGTATGACCTGTGCACATGAGAAACTGACAATAAAAGCTGACTTGACTTGACTTGAAACCGTCTCTGTGTCTCCCTCCCTGCCTGCTTGTCTGCCTGTGTCTCTCTCTGCCTGTCTATCTACTTGCTTGCCTGACAGTTTCTCTCACTGCTCCACTAGTCTGTCTGTCTGTCTGTCTGTCTGTCTGTCTGTCTGTTTACTGTAAGTGGCTCTGTGGTGCTGCTGGAAGAGCCAACTGGAAGGTAGCGGTCTGTGGGTGAGGAGAGGACTGCACTGATAACACAAAGGAAGGGAATACTGTGTGTGTGTGTGTGTGTGTGTGTGTGTGTGTGTGTGTGTGTGTGTGTGTGTGTGTGTGTGTGTGTGTGTGTGTGTGTGTGTGTGTGTGTGTGTGTGTGTGTGTGTGTGTGTGTGTGTGTGTGTGTGTTTGTGTGTGTGTGTGTGTGTGTGTGTGTGTGTGTGTGTGTATGTGTGTGTGTGTGTGTGTGTGTGTGCGCGCGCACGCGCACGCGTGCGTGCGTGCCTGTGTGCACAAGTGTGTGTGTGTGTGTGTGTATGTGTGCGTACAAGTGTGTGTGCGTGTGTGCGTGTGTGCGTGCCTGCGTGCGTGCGTGCGTGCATGCATGCGTGTATGTGTGTGTGTGTGCACACGCTGATCAGATTGCAAGAAATGTTTTTACCTTTTCTCGTTCATGGGATAAGGAATAACAATGAGTTGTACAGCATTGGTTTTCTGCACAGCTTCTTTCCCAACGTGTGTGTACTCTAGCTCGTGTCTCACAACAAACCCTATTGCATGTTATTTTAGCTATTGTCCTGCAGGGGGAACTGGCATATAAAGGAACTGAAGAATACAAGACAACAAGAATACATCTTTATTTGCCATTTGTGCATGAACTAGTAGTCCAGGTACATAGGAACTCTTGTGCAGGTCCTCTGAATAGCCAATAACCAATAGCCAAATAACTGAATAGCCACAAAAAGAAAGAGGCCAACGATATTAAAAAAAGTGGAGGAAGAAAAATCCATTCAGCTAGTCGAATCTTCTGTTTTGCCATCAGTCTGACTGCAGCAGGGAAGAAGCTATTTAAAAATCTTGCTTTTTCAGAGGAAATATCAGTTTTACACACATTCTCAAGTATCAGTACTTAAAGGGACAGTTTGGTCAATTTCAACATGCAGTTGTAATGCTCACACTACCCTGGACTTGTCAGTGCCTGAGATTTTTTTTTCTTCTTCTTCAGCCGTTTCCGAGATCCTGGTCATTGTAATGGGGGCAGCTCTTTGTTTACATTTCAAAAAAACATTTTTTATTTATTCCCAAAAACATCCAAAAGGTTATAAAACATCAGCAGACAACTAGCAAACAGCAGTACCTTTTGGGAAAATATTTGGAGTTGGCCTATGTTTCATTTTTCAACTAGAAATGCACCCAGAGTGTGCAGACCTCCGCCAAGGACGTTCAGTTTGTTTTTAGACACATAGGATAGCCTATTTGTGTGATGATGTGGTGTCATTTATGCAGGTTTATACACCATTAGTGTGTCAGAGAATTAAACAGTGAAGTTGTAACAAAATTATATCTGTCTTTTTTATAGGGCCTAATTACCATGTCCTTGATTAACTGTGGTCTGTTAACATGATTAACCTTAAATGTAATGAACTGGATAGGTCTAATTTCCCTCATTGGCGCTGCTACCTACGATTAAACTGTTCGTCGTTATTAATTTCTCCACTCGTTCATTATTCATTCATTATTTGTAAAGTAGGCTAGAAGAACCAGTCTGTGTTTTGCATGCTGTTAAGCAAAAGGCTTGCTTTAACTGACAAACTTCAACTGGACAGACGAGACAAGGGTGATTTGTTGACAGGGAAAAACTCGGAGAACAATAAACTCCGAGAAAGCTGCGACGATATGCCTACGAAGGGTGGATTAAAAAAATAAAAATAAAAAATAGGGCGGTGAACAGTTAGGCTGATGAACAGCGCCAAGGATCCAGTTCACTACATTTAGCCTACATTTGTAGGCTACAAACTTCAACTGGACAGACGAGAGAAAGCTGATTTGGTTGACAGGGAAAACACTCTGCGAAAGCTGCGACGATATCCATCACCCTGATAGATTACATTATGTTTTGGTGCTATTGGCTACCCACGCACCTGGCTTCAGCCATGCAGGCACAGCAAATCTGCACGTTGTGCATTCTGTCTGGCTTTGTGGTGACAGTCGCAACACAACTTTGATTAACCTTTCATGTAGGCCTAGGCCTAGTGAACCGGGTAACTTTCCCTCATTGGCGCTGTCTGTTATCTGTTATACCACTATTCACCGTTATTAATATTATCTCCACCCTTCGTGAACTTCAACTGAGCAGGGGAACACTTGGAGAACAATTAACTCCGCGAAAGCTGATTTTGTTGACAGGGCAAACACTCTGCAACGATATGTGTGCCATATTGTATATTATTATTATATATCATTTGGTGTGCTATAGGCTACGCAGCCATGTAGGCACAGCAAATCCGCGCGTAATAGCCTACATTCTGGCTGTGGTCACTGTCCATCAATCCACCTCGCAGGCACGCCCTGTCATAGCTCAATTCACCTCGGCCACCTTGTGGCAGGCCGCGAAATAGCAGCGAACATACAATAACGAACACACAAACCCAGGCGTAACGAACACACACACAAACCCAGGCGATCACATAACCTCCACCCTTGGCGGAGGTAATAATGTCAACAAACGCTGCCCCCATTAGAATTGCTCATATCTCGGAAAGGGCTGAGCCGAAAAATGTGCCATCACCAGGTACTGACAAGTCGAGGGTAGCGTGAGCAATACAACTGCATGTTGAAATTGACCAAACTGTCCCTTTAAATTATTCTCTCTGCTCTCTTCTGGCTGCACTGCACATATTGCACATACTGTCCATAGAGGGAAGTGTTGTGCTTATAATCCTCTCTGCAGTCTTGACTATGCTTTGCACAGCCTTCTGTGTGGTGCTGCCACACTAGACAGTGATCACTATGACGAGGATGCGCTCTATGAGTCTTCTGTAGGCCTGGGTGAGAGGGTGGTGGTTCAGTCCTGCCTTCATAAGCATCCTTACAAAGTACAACCTTTGCTGGCCTTTTTTTCACAATAGCTATAGTCAGGGCCGCTGACAGCTTTTGCTGGGCCCAGGGCAAAGTCATCTGAATGACCCTCCATCCAAAGCATACAATGTAATGAAAACCCATTTCTTAGCCCCCTCTCTCCTTGGGCCCGGGACAACTGACCCCTTTGTCCCCCCTTGTCAGCTTCCCTGGTTATACTTTTCAAACTCCTGCACAGCATGCAAAGGAATATATGGCTATTGGCCCTCACCATCTCTGTGTCTTTAATGTGCAGAGGCTGTAGGGGAGGAGGATGTTTCCTGAAGTCCAATATTATTTCCCCCATCTCGTCTGTCTTGTGGATGGTGTCGTTTGTCTCCCCATAGTCAATGAGTGCATTCCAATATGCAACCTTGCATCCTCCACTTGAGCTTGAGGCTTGTGGAGACAACAATTAAGTTTCCCCGCTGTCAGTCTAGTCACAACAATTTTTGGGGGACTATTCTTCATTTAACATCCAGGTTGCAAATGAGAAAATGAAATTACAATTGCGCTTTTGCGAGACATTGAAATTTAATGCTGTTGTCAGTGATGTCATCACGGCGTATTACTTCCTGGTATGAGGCCACAGGCACAAGTGGAGGACGCAAGGTCGCACATTGGAACGCACCCAATGTCATTTACTACAGACCTGTACCCTGACTCATGCCCCTCTGTGATGAGTGCCAGATGCTTGGTTGTGTTGACGACATTATATTTAATGATGATCGTGTTGTCATGGATTGAGATTGAGATTAGGGTAGTCATGGGTAATAATCAACCAGTGCTCTCCCCCATCCTCCTCCGTGACTGAGGTACCCTGAGCATGGTACCGTCCCGCCGCACTGCTCCCCCTGGGCGCCATTGAGGGCTGCCCCCTTGCACGTGTGAGGCATAGATGCAATTCCGTTGTGTGCAGTGTGCAGTGAATATTTGTGTGCTGTGGAGTGCTGTGTCACAATGACAATGGGAGTTGGAGCTTCCCAATGGGCTTTCACTTTCACTTCAGATGTAGTCATATGAATACAGTGTAAAGAGCTTAGAACTGAGGCAGCATCCTTGTGGAGATCCTGTACTTACTGAGCTCAGAGGACACCATGTAGTTTCGCCACCTGTCCGGAATCCTGTTGCAGGTGGGAGCTGTGACGCTAGGGTCCGTCAGCTTGCCTGATGGATAGTGTTGAAGCCAGAACTGTAAGCCATGTCTCCAACATCACAAGTCTCCTCACCCCATACAATCCCACCCGCACACTACACTCCACTGACTCACTCCTCCTTACAGTTCCCTCCACTCCCCTGCGCACCATTGGCGACAGGGCATTTAGTGTTGTTGGCCCCAAACTTTGGAATTCTCTCCCACTGTCACTTCGTCAGCGTTCTACACTGTCTACTTTCAAAACTAGGCTGAAGACACACCTTTTCACTTCTGCTTCTCAACTTCACTGACAGGCACTTCCACTTTATTTTAACTATCAGTTTATTTTTTATTTTACTTGTTATTATTTTTTTCCCTCATTTAAATTTTATTTTCAAATGCATTCTACTTCTTTTTCTTATTTTAAAACATTTATTTTTATTGTACTTTTATTTCTATTTTATTTTTGCATTTTAATTACTCTCCTATTGTTGATTCACTGAAGCTTTGTTATTCCTTACTGTTATGTATTTGTTTTGATTGTAAAGTGTCCTTGGGAATTTTGAAAGGCGTCCAAATAAAATTTCTTCTTATTATTAATATGTCATTTTGGATGAACTGTATGTTTGCATACAAGATTTCTGTAACTGATTTCAATGATACCTTTAGGATATATTGCAGCCAAAAAGGAAAAAAAATACTGGCAAATGTTCAAACTAACAATTTCATGTATATGTAGCATACAACCCTATTGGATCTCCCAGGACTCACAGTAAATTCATGTACAGAGTACATTATGACTTACACGGCTGTTAATTTCAAAAGCTATTTCTAATAACTATTTAAAGGAACAGACCACCCTTTTTTGGATTGTTACATATTTGCAGCATTCCCCAGCACAATTCATGAATGTGCATATCATTTTCTTCTCAGTGTTTGCAGTAGTTGGATTTATTGGATCAGCATTATTAGCACAGCTTAGCATAATCACCGGAAGTAACTAATAACTTTAGCATCAAGCCACAAGTGATCACTGGACATAACAAAATTGCCGTTTTACACTCTGGTGAATTTTATATTAATTTTAAAGTGGTTTATAAGTAAATTTGATGATGTTTATGCTATGCTTAATTTCGCTATAGGGGAGACTGGGGTAAGATGAGCCACTTTTTACATTTTTCGTCACAGCTAAGCGATGAAGGCGTATTTGGTTAAAGTTTTCACATCATACCAAATTTCAAAGTGTCCTGATACTATTAGAGCAAAAACTAATTGATAAACTGTCATGGTTAAAATGATATTGCCTTTTAAAAATATTTTTTCAGGTGGCTCATCTTACCCCTTGTATGGGGTTAGGTGAGCCACTGCTTGGGGTAAATTGAGCCCAGGCAAACATCTCAGCTAAACAACTTTTATTTGTTATAACAAATGTAACTAATGAATCTATGAAATAAAACAACTAAAGCAACAGAACTATGCCAAAAAATACATAGGCCTATTGTGGGCCCTTACAGCTTTGTTTGAATACAATGGCGAACAATGCAGAGTGCAATGTAGAAAAAAAGTTAATATTATTGTTTGAATTGGCTGAAACATGCATAAAGTCATTAATCTCAACTCACCTGGGTATGATATGAAAGAAATTATCTGATTATGCTGAAATATCATAACATGGTGTTCAACCATTATGCATCCCATTAGGATAAGCGGCTCATCTTACCCCATCTCAAAAGGCTCACCTTACCCCATGCCAAAATTATGTAAATAAATGGTCATAAAATTATCATAAAAGTGCAAAAAGACTTAAAATATAACTCATATAGTAGCTTATTACGTAACATTTCAGACATGATGGGACCAGAAATTGTTCTACTTTTGTTTTCTCTAAATCATCCATGTTTTGAATATACATGGAATTCACTTAAAGAGCAAAAAAACACATTTTCACAAATATCTCTCTTGCCAAATTTGGTACATCACT
>NC_085868.1:28675200-28700200 GCF_034702125.1 Engraulis encrasicolus
CACACCAATCTATTTAAGCCAGGTGCACACTCAAAATGTAAAAGTTCAATGCAAAGAAAGGTTGAAACGCACACTGATGACCTCCCTTGTCATCCCTTTTCATTTCGAGACGATTCGAGCCAACATAGCCCCTTCTCTACCGGATTTTAATCTGGGGTGTACTCACTTTTGTGAGTACATGTTCAAACATTAATGACTGTATTTTGTTTTTTTCTGAGTGAACAAGAAATTTAAGCGGTTAAATATGTTGTTAAAAGGTCACTAATCATTGTGTCAAAGTTACATTTCTGTAATGCTTTCCTATGAAAAGATATACTCAAAAATCTGCAAAACTGTGAGGGGTGTATTCACTTTTGTGATATACTGTAAATATACTGTAGTACTTCCTCCCCAACATGTACACTGCCCTTTCACTAATTTGATCTTGTCCACAAATATTTACTAAGTACTGCATAGAATAAGTTTTGCAGTCAACTACGTTTTGTCATTCAAAATAATACAATAATACGTAATCCACCTATTCATGAGTGATAAGTGTACATTTCCAGGCCATTAGAAATACTTACACATTCATAGTGATAGTAGGCCTAAATATTTTAAGCACACTGAACCTGTAAGGGTCAGGTGCTTTTATAAGAACACAATAAAGAAGAAAACGCCTTCAAAATCTTTCACCTTTTTTCCATTCAGTGGTGGGTCCACAGACAGTGCTGGCCACGAGGGAGTATGTCTTTTGTTCTCTCTGGAGTGACAGCGGTGAAATTTGGTGTGCACTCCCAATGTTCCAATGGGCTGGATGTTTTCCATTTGAAAGAAAAGGCACACACACACACCCTCGCACGCGCACACACACATGCACACACACACACACACAAACACACACATGTACGCACACACACGCGCGCGCACACACACAGACACACACATACACACACATACACACACATACACACTCAGACACACGCACACACACACACACACACACACACACACACACACACACACACACACACACACACACACACACACACACACACACACACACACACACACACACACACACACACACACACACATACACACACACACTTTCTCTCTTTCTGTGAATGTGCATGTGTGTGCTAGTGTATGTGCGTGTGCACGCACGTGTGCATGTGCAACAGAGAGATAGAGGCGGAGGAGACACAGTACTGAAAAAATAGAGGTGTTTTGGCTTAAAGGGACACTGTGTGAGATTTTTAGTTGTTTATTTCCAGAATTCATGCTGCCCATTCACTAATGTTACCTTTTTCACAAATATTTACCACCAGCATCAAATTCTAAGTATTCATTATGACTGGAAAAATTGCACTTTTCATACATGAAAACGGGGATCTTCTCCATGGTCCGCCATTTTGAATTTCCAGAAATAGCCATTTTTAGCTGCAAAAATGACTTTACTTGGGCCATACTAGAAAATATTAGTTTATTACTTTGTAAACTTTCATGAAAAGGTCAAATTTGGCAATAGGTGACACAGTTTCAATGAGCAGCATAGTTGCAGTACCTTTTTTGACCATTTCCTGCACAGTGTCCCTTTAAACCTTTATAAGGTGTGTTATGACGGTCTCTCTAGCAGCATTTTGGGTTTTTTTTTCAACAGCATATTACTCCTCATTACACTCCACGTTCAACAGTGTTGCCAGATGTTTCTGAACAAATCCTGCCCAAAGGGTTCTCAAAAACCGCCAAGATGTGGTAAATTCTGCCCAATTTCAACAAATTGCATTGATTTCTATGAGCACAAAACTGCAGAACAAAAATGCCAAAATGGCCATTTTTTCCCGGTTTTTACCCGCAGACGGCCATCCCAAGTAACCCGGGTAACCGCCCAATCTGGCAACACTGACCTTCAACTATGCTGCCCTTCAGGTTCACAACATTCAAACCTCACCACTTGAGGTGGAATAGGCATAAAAGCACAGTGATGGGCCTTGGTATTTACTGTACGATATTAATTTGCATTTGGTCCTTGCACTTTATATGCCTGTGTATTGTATAGTTACTCTAGGTGTAATGTATGTGTACTGCCCTATGTCTAATTGTCTTTGTCCACACCTAAAGTCCATGTCTATGTCTGCATGGGAAAGTAAGAAACATGATTTCAATTATTTGTATGACTAGCGCACGTAAAGAAATTGACAAAGCCGACTTGACTATTTGCTTCGTCTACCATGCTTGAATCATATTTGAATTGGGTTCCTTCAGTTTAAACGTTTTGTTTTTGGTCTACAATATGTCAAATGTCAAGGCATGCTTGTGGATAATGATAATTGCCATGCCTGACTAGAGTGCTGGACCAAGATGCATGTCTTCCCATGTACACAGACAGGTGAGTTTAAATGCATATTCAACAGGGGATGCTGAAGTTTTCCACAGTGCATTGCATTACATTACAATTAGCTGGTGCTCTCATTTATTCAAAGCGACTTACTACTATTATCTTTCATGGTATCGGTTACAGTCCCTGGAGCAATATGCGGTTTGGTGCCTTGCACAAGGGCACTTCAGCCATGGATGGAGATGTAGGGTGAGGTCAGGGGGTATTCGAACTGGCAACCCCTAGATTGAAAGACCAACTCTCTAACCACTAGGCCACGGCTGCCCACTAGTCCACAGGTGTTGAACTAAAGGTGAGGTTTTGATTTTTTTAAAGCAGAACACCCGACATCACCTGTGGTTTGGAATATAGCTCAGCTCACAGGGTAATATTTCACACCGTGCCCTATCCCACCACAACCTTTTTGTGGAATAGTTTGTGCTTGCTCTTGGCAAACAAGCCTATAAATCACCTCAGGACTTTGTCCTCTCTCACTGTAAACAATAAAGGAGGCCAAGTGAGCTAATGTCTGTGTTATTTCTCCTTCAGACTAAACAAGGTGTTTTTTTTATCTAAACACTCTTGTGTCCTCTTGTGAAAACAAGTCCCTTTTAATCCCCAAGCACAAGGGAGAAACGTGTAAACAGTCTCTACCTCCCTGTGGAGAAGGCTACTGGGAACCAGCAGTCCGGATTATAGCCGAGGTTAAAGAGACCTAAACTTTGGCCAGATTACACCAACACAACGTGATGGATTTAGGAATAAAGTTTCCTTTGACAACTAGACAAATGGGGGCCATATACATAGACCATACATGGGCCTAGGACTGGACTGGGATGGAAAAAAACAACACTTTTTCTTTTTTAGTGAGCCCCTTCTAAATTACCGGATTACCAGACCAGTCCTGTGTATGCTACCTGGTACATAAGGCCCCTTGGGGGGAAGGGGTGGGGGATTTGAGCTTGTCTTGGCTTTTTAAGACCCGTGTTCCCCAGAGGCTGGGCACGACAAGCTTGTTCATTAATCAGTACAACTTCATGGTGAAAAAATAGTCCTGTTGAAGCGCTACATGGAAGTAACACTGGTAGAGATGGTGCTCTTTGGTCATAGTCCATTTCAAAAGTTGAAATATGTCAAGTTTAAATGCCTGTGTATGATACAACGCCTTGTTTGATGTGTTTCGGCTAAAAAGGAAATATGCTAAAGTATTTTAATCATGTTTTGTACATACAACAAAGGTATTTTAACAGTGAATGAGTGCTTGGCATCTTTGAAGTTATAAAAAACTTGACGGTGGTTGGTTCGATGCTTCGAAAGTCAGCACACACCACTGAATAAAAAAGTGTTCTATTATGTCAGTTTTGCGCTGTTCTTTCACGCACAATTTTCACATACTGTATAAGATGTCCAATTCAGTTCATTTTCCAATATACCTGTTACACATTTTGTCATCTGTGAAATAAAGTGATAAAATTCCCCAATCCTCCTTCAAATTCAGTACAAATCTTCAAGGTGCTTCGCACACACACACAAAGACACACAAAGACACACAGACACAGACACACACACACACACACACACACACACACACACACACACACACACACACACACACACACACACACACACACACACACACACACACACACACACACACACACACACAAACATACACACCTTACAGCCCATATCCTGCTTTTCTTTTGCACGCAGTCACCATCCCCATCATTGGTAGCCCCTGGCAACCGTTCTATTAATTAATCAGGATCATCTGCAGTAGATGGGGGTGGTGTAGCCTATATAGCATTGGGGGTTTGGGAGAATGTGTGTGTGTGTGTGTGTGTGTGTGTGTGTGTGTGTGTGTGTGTGTGTGTGTGTGTGTGTGTGTGTGTGTGTGTGTGTGTGTGTGTGTGTGTGTGTGTGTGTGTGTGTCGAGGGGGGGGGGGGGTGTTAATGACGTTGTGGGGGGACCAGAGGTGACCTCATCATGTGTGTCCCCTGTGTGAACGCAAACGCAGACAATTACGCTTAATTCAGCCTCCCATAATGACTGACAATAAGACAATGTGCCTCTAATTGCCTACCCAGATTGTCGACTAATTACCACTGATTGTTGCAATGCTTTAATCTACGCCTGACACCCCCCATGGAACTCGTGGCCTACTCTAGTTGTACGTAAAAAAAGAAAGTAAAAGAAAAAGTGGAATGTTGTCTTTAATGTAACTTTAAGTCTGTGGCATGTTGAAAAAGACAAGAAAAGAAAAGAAAAGAAAAGTAAATAAAAGAAAAGAAGACAAAAGAAAAGAGAGAAGAGAGAGGCTGGTTGGGCACACAATCAGAACCAATAACTTCAAGGGCAAGCAGGGCCGTTGACAGCTTTTGCTGGGCCCAGGACAAAGTCATCTGAAAGGGCCCCAAATCCAGTACAAACAATGTAGTGAGGACCCAAATGTGGGCCCCTTGTCTCCCTGGGTCCGGGACAAGTGACCCCTTTGTCCCCCCCTGTCGGCTTCCCTCAGGGCAAGTCTGATCCATTCCAATCCCACGCCTGCACCTCTCACACAGATATACACTACACCCGCCTCTATAGGGTTTGTGTTGCAGTCAGGTTGCATGTCTGTCCATGCTCTTGTTATATACAAAGCATCGTCTCTTGATTCAGCTCAAAGCTGATGCAGCCATCAAGCGCTGTTACAGCATTGCGACCCGAAAGAGAGAGAGACAAAAGGCAAAAACATGTCAACGTAATGATCATCTTGAAAGATCACAGGGGGATGTAGCAGTGTAGCATTGGAGCACATTTCTACTCACTGCTTTGCCTTCAGGCCACTACGGAGGTAGCAGAAGATCTCAGTTTCTCAAAACGCATCTTTGATCTTCTCAAGATTCATCTGGACTTTGGTCCAAGATGATCACGAAAAATCGTACATAGTATATAGGCGATATGTACTGTATAGCTGGGCCTTGGGATCCCAATCTGGATTTTTTTTGTGTGTGTGTTGGTGTTAGATTGGTGATGGGTGTGCAGTGTGAATATCTACAGTATCATATCTCATGGAAGTAGAGTAGAAAATAGATGCTTTATTGATCCCGAAGAAAATAAAGGTGTCCAGCAGCAGGTACAGCACGATTAGCATTCCAAATAAAAAAACATTACACAAATCCAACATCCAACATGTTACTCATTACACATTATCTACGCACACCCACAGTGACGTAAGCAAAGATTTCCAATATTTTAACCAAGATAAAACATAGTAGTACAGGTCACCAATGCAACAAAGTAGGATCAATTCCAGTTTCCAGGAGGGGTTGTACAGGTAGCTGTTAATACCTGCTGGGCATTGCTGGCTCTCGCACCTACTCCGGTGCCCCTGGGGCAGCGAGAGATAATAAGACTTGTGACACAAACATCTTTATTGTACCAATTAACAGGCAAACACAGGAAATACACATTCATAAATTAGTTGATGAATACACAGGAGGTGCCTTCCTCAACCACCTTCACAGGTAGCTGTAGCCTTATGCCAGAAGCAGATGTCATCAGGTGCTGTCCAACCTTCTCTGGGTGTCTCAGCCCTGAACCACAACACCCGCTCCAGCTGGTGGGCCCGCAGTGAGTGGCCAGCTCACTGCCCATCTTCTCCTGGCGTACAGCTTTTCCTAACTGTGTGTGACTTTCCCATTGAGCCCTTTTCGTTCTGATCCCCTGGTAGTGTCCTAATAGCAGCATGGCAGCCATATGATGGTAGCTTAGAACCTTACGCCATATTGCTTCTGGAAGACACTCCTCATGAACTGTCTGCTCCCTATCAATCGTCTATGACGCAAGTGTCAGTCTGTGATAGTTCACAGGCAACATTGTCTTGGAACTAATGTGATTTAATTAATGGAATTGTGTTAGGTGGCAGATGTCTTTTCTATTTTCATTTTTTGTCTTTTTCTTGTCACCCCTCCCTGAGGTTTTAAGCGGGGCGATAAGACAGCGTCTCCCAGGCCAACGAATCGTCGGATTGTGCTTGTAATTAGAATTCTCATTATTTTGGCAGAGAGAAGGAGAGAGAGAGAGAGAGAGAGAGAGAGAGAGAGAGAGAGAGAGAGAGATAGGGCGAGGGAGAGAAGAGAATAGAAGAGAAGAGAAGAGAAGAGAAGAGAAGAGAAGAGAAGAGAAGAGAGGAGAGGAGAGGAGAAGAGAAGAGAAGAGAAGAGAAGAGAAGAGAAGAGAAGAGAAGAGAAGAGAAGAGAAGAGAAGAGAAGAGAAGAGAAGAGAAGAGAAGAGAAGAGAAGAGAAGAGAAGAGAAGAGAAGAGAAGAGACAACAGTCACAGAGTCGAATGAAAGGTTACGACCAAAGGCTGAGATCATCGGTAGATTATTTTAATTAATGTCCTGCTGGATTAGTGGCGCAGGCCCAGTTTTCAAATTAACACATCTGTGAGAGTTTGTTTCCTCTGATTTCCACACATCTACATCTGTCTCTCATCCTCACTCTTCTCACCCAGGCATTACAGCAAGAAGTGTGAATAAATCTCGTTTGGCTATTTTGGTTGTTGCCGTCTTTATTATTGCTCAGCTCCTATACAGCTGTGTTCTCAACTGCACAAAGCCAAATGCATTTCCTGCCCATTAATCCACATGGAGATACTGTATGTACGTGGGATTGTATTTAAAAGGCCACACATGAGGAGCGAGAGGCTGTAACCTCGCATGTTAAGCTGATATTATAAAGACGTGGGTTTCAAATTGTATACACTTGCTTTCTGTGATTGAAGACAATTTATAATAAATTGTAATTGTAATATGAAGCATTCCTTTGATGCTTTACAGTCGTTGCTTATGGGTGAGCCTGTCTGTGTAGTAGGTCATAACAGGTTTATTTTATTTTTTAAAGTGTCTAGATTTAGTGTTTTTCAGTAAAAAATGGTAGTATGACAGTTATAAGCAGGTCTGTTGACAGCTTTGACAGGGCCTGGGAGAGGTTGCCCTCTCTACATACAATGTAATGGGGTCCATATTTCTGGTTTGTTGTAGACCACACTGTTACATTGTCATCGTTGTTATACTTCTTCAGCCAGGCTGTGCCCTCCTAGTGACGCCACACCTTCAGCGTTGCCTCTAGTCAGGCCAAGAACAATACAAACATGATTCTGAGCTCACGAAAAAACGGGAACTTCTCCCACTTTGTCAGGGAACAAACAACCATTAGCAAACTAAGGAAGCTGGGTCAACCATACGGTTTGGGAAATGTGAATTGTTATGCTCTTGGTCAGACCAAGTCTCAAAAAGAATTGAAAGTCGATGATAATCAGGCTAATACTTCCTTTGCCTCATTGCCATCATCTTCCAAAGCCCTGTGTCGCCAGGATGGGTGCGAGGACCAGACACATATTTCCTTATTATTAATAACAGATTATGCCAATGCTTGAGCTCAGACTTTTTAAGGAAAGTTCATTAAAATGTAATATACTATTTAAATGGAAAGAGGGAAATGAAGGGGTTGTTTAAAAAGTTCAATAGCAGCTGTTGGACGAACCTAATGATTAACCTCTCATTTTGTTTGTGTAGATTGCTCCGTTGATCATTGCTTGCTTAAATGTAAATGAGTATCATTCAGTGCATGCTGTGTCTGTAGTCAGATGAGAACCTCAGCACTTTTTCCCAATGTGGAGAAAAAAGAAATGGGTCACTTATATTGTATGCACACTACGAGTAAGCATTCATACTGTACACATTCCATGTACAATGTACACCTATGGTTCCGTACATGGAATTTGTATGTGTTCCTTATGTTAAGGAAAATGAGGAATGAGGCCACATTTACAGTATTTGCCATATAAGTATTGTGTAGTTTATATATTAATCTTTTTATATCATATATATTATTTCATAGATTGTTTTTGCATGTTTCTGAATAAATAATCTTAACCCTCATGCTCCAAAAGTCAGGATCCTTGGGTTCCTCTGGATCTGACTCAAACTCCATGAGAATGAGAATAACTAAAGCTCACTATCTTGTGCAGCGAGTGCATTGCAAGACCTCCACATGTACTCTTGAGTCTGTCCTTAGTACATATTTTAATGAAGAAATGTCAGGTATCAGATGTGGTGAAGGTCAAGTTTAGAGGTGTGGAAAACCGTTCTGAGGGAAATTGCTGATTCTGACGAGGAGAAATAAAATCCATATTTGAGTGCGAAAGACCTTGAGGATGATTTACCTGAGCTTTGAGTGCAGGTTTGCCATGTAGTGTATACAAAATGAGGCCTTCATTTAACAGCTCCCAGAAGAAAAATATTCCCTGACTTCTCTTCAAGACCACAGCATTCTAAATCTGACAGGTATTTTCAAGTGAAGCGAAAAATACAAAATAAACTACCTTTGTGGCATTTAAAAAAAGAAGACTAATATGCTGTACTGGTGCTGCAGACACTGTACTGGCCTCTCTCCCACACCATGTCTTTTTATTGCTGAGTAGAGAGAGAGAGAGAGAGAGAGAGAGAGAGAGAGAGAGAGAGAGAGAGAGAGAGAGAGAGAGAGAGAGATTGCAGACAGCACACACTCTACTTTTTTAAAGGATATTTTGTTCCTTCTCTCTGTCCTCTTGTCATACCTATGCATGAAGGCCTTGGAAACAGAACAGAGAATGAGGAAAATAAAGTACAATTTTCTAAGACTATTATACTCTACATGCATTATATCCTTTGTGTTCTGGTTTACAGAATTGAGTCATTATGAAAATGTCATAATAACCCTGCTTCTGTTCCTTCTGTCCAATTTTACATTGCATGTGATGTCAGTTACTTGATCTGTAGGATGTTTTCATGTACTGTATTTTTTGTATTTTTTCAGATGCTCATCTGATGTAGATGCATTGCTGGACCATTCTTTTGGATGTTGAGTCCACTTCTTTACACTTGTAGGGGCTTACACAAAACATGGCTGTTGCAGAGTCCAATGTGGTCCAGGTGGTGTGCCAGGTTTTGTCGGTTTAATTCTAACGTGTACAAACCTTTCTTTGATTCACCTACACCACTGCAACACAGTGGTGACTGATACTACGTAGGCCTATATGAACATGATGCCATGTTTACCACTACTATGTACTGGAACGAATGTCTCAAGTCAGATCGTTTTAAGGAAGAAAAATCCGCACTCACAAACTGCGTCTCATTATTTATTTATATTACCACCATGCCCAAAAGCAAACGCGTTTCGGCTATCAAGCCTTCATCACCACGCACTGATGAAGGCTTGATAGCCGAAACGTGTTTGCTTTTGGACATGGTGGTAATATAAATAAATAATGAGATGCAGTTTGTGAGTGCAGATTTTTCTTCCTTAAGTTGATACATTTTATCGTGCACCCAAAAGATTTTCGTTTTTTCCAAGAATTTCAGCGCGTCCTTTGCCAAAACTTCAAGTCAGATCGTTGCCATGTTTATCCAGTACAACGCTGCATCAATCGGTCACAAGGTGATTATCCTGTTGGTGGCCGTAACACACAACATCTATGAAAAACATAGGATACCAAACTAAGATGGACGCGTCTTGGATTCGGCAACGCTTAAAGGCAAAACACGGCATCTTGTGTTCATGTCTATGACTCATAGGCTACAAAAACGAATTATGCTTACTGGTAATATCCCACTGAAGTCCCGAAAAGGCTGCATATTTATTCATGGTATGAATTATGTTTCAGTGAATGCTGACAGTCCTTCTCTGGTAGAGCATGTGTTCATGTCAGCCAGAGTGTAGGCCTACTCTATTATATTGCATTGAAAGAAAATGATATTGTGCTAAGCTTCTTTAATGAATATAGACACAATATAGATACAATATAGACAGGAGACGAAGAGTGAAGATGAAGAATAGCCTATGAAGATGTAACAGGGAAAGAAGAATCACAGTGGTCATTATACAAAATTTGGCTGAAGTTCAGCTAGCGGCGTTGTCGAGTGAGCACAGACTGAGGTTGCCATATTAGGCTGGTGGCTAAATTTCACAATCATCCTAGCCATCGTTTGAGACTTGAAAATATTACTGTGGTTTCAGAGAGATCAATATGGATTTACGTTCTATTTTCTTAAAATTTTGGCATTTGTGAGTCACTCTCTGCAAGCATATCTAACAAAATGAATGAGAAGCTAACATAGGCCAGACGAAGGCTAACAGATTAACGTAAAATCAACAACTAAGTGATTCCATCATTTTAAGCCACTATAATATTGATTTCTGCCTTCGATATCGATATCAAAGTAATCTAGTGTCAGATTAAAAATATTTTGAAGGTATTAGAGTGGGTTGCCACCATTTTTGTTTTTCAGAACCCTGCAGCAAGGGAGACCATTTTGGATAGTTGGCACGGCCGACGATGATGTCATTCAGACACAAAATGCATATTTTATATGTACAACCTTTTATATTAAACCAAAGTTCTTAACCAGAGTCTTTATTTATGAGGTTTATTTTAACATTTCACCCCATTGAATCCCATTCATTTTTCACTTGCAATGCCAGCATTCACCAACTATGATACTGCAGGCTTATGAACTTTCTCATAATTACTGCTTTCTGGATGAAATACCTACAGAGAAAGTAGCATATATAAGAATGCTCACTCTGTTCATCACAGAGTTCCCGAAAATCACACACAATATGCACTGAAGTGTCTAGTTTTGGAGAGAAAAAAACAAAAGTAAAAAGGAATTTTATACCATTTGGTAATCAATATAAGGGAGTAATTAAGCAACAAGCCACAAGAGGCTGTCGTTTATGCTCGATTGATAATGGGCAAGGGCAGTGGGGCACAATGCAAAACGGAGTGCTGTAAATGTCCCCTTGCCCGTTATCAATAGAGCATAACCCACGGATTCAAGTGGCTTATTGCTTATCTAACACTGTAACACTTAATCGTTGACCAACGCTTTGATAACAATTAATTTGATCCGCAACGTTCAGTTGACAAGTTGAGGAAGTGATCGTGGTTACCCCGGCAATGTTACTCGGCATGCGTGCGTTCGTCGCGCTGCCAGATTCACACTTCGTTACAAAAACTCTGCAAGGAATGAATGTATTTGCAATCAGACTGATATCCCAACCACAGATGGTGCAAAGACGTGCTCTTCTTGCAGAATCCCTACCCCAAGTGCAGCAACATACAGTCAATCATTTTACATACATCACAATCATCAGTCATTTTATTATTTTACAGCCTTATTCCAAATGCTACAAATCTCTGTTGTCAAAATCCTACACAAATTATTCCATCATGACCATGTGAAAAACAAGTTGTCTTGACAGTTTTGAAAAGTTATAAAAATAAAAAACAAAAAAATCATTTTTACAAAAGTATTCACAGCCTTTGCTTAATACATTGTAGAACCACCTTTGGCAGCAACTACATTCATTTTTTCATTTCGAAATGAAAAGGGATTAAAAGGGAGGTCATCGGTGTGTTTCAACCTTTCAGTACATTGAAATTGTACATTTTGAGTCTGCACCTGGCTAAAATAGATGGGTGTGAGCTTTGCATGAAATCCTATGGAGAGTATCATGGTCTGCTTCTGTAGTCACAGTGCATGTTGACATGCATCCTTCTTTAGATGTAATTCAGATTTCCAATGTTGACGGCATTCATACATCCCCAAACGATGTCAGTCCCACTACCATGCTTGACTAGACAGATGATGCACTTTTTTGGTAAAGTTTACTTGTTTACCACCACACATGGGCCATTTCAGAATTGCGGGTACATTTGGTGTCCCACGCAAAAAAATATTAATTATAATAATCTTTTCAGAATTTACTTTCAATATTATCACTAAATAGACTGTATGTTCACTGAGCACAATGTTTGGTGTACATTTTATGCACAATTTATTTGTTAAATATTCATTCAATGATTCCAACACCCCCCAAAATCATCAAAATCGCCTGTCCCACTATAGAGATTCACATGTTCAACTTGAATAAACATAACATAATTCAGTAAAATTTGCTGATTTTTTATGATAAATCTATAAATATTTATATAATCTGTTGCAGAGAATGTTTTTTTCCTCTAACACAGCTGATCTTGATATTTAAAAAATAAATTATTTACTTGTCCCAGGGGTTTGTCAACTCTGTTACGTCTGGCATAAAACAACATAAAATAACCTATAGCATTTATATAAAACCATGTAACCTGCACCAAATGGTGTCACTTCCTTTTCTTCACTTCCTTGGAGGGGAACTATGGTATGTTTAACTTTCTCTCCTAATAATTTGTGCTAAATGTTGAGAACACACCAAGAGTATATTTATTGTTCGTCAACTCTGTTACTATGATTCTGTAGTAAATCTCTCTTTCAATTTTCTAAAATCAAGTATACTATGAAACATCATTAAAGTGTGGCTTTAGTTATGATGTGTGGTATCTAGTTAGAGATAGCACATGGAGTAAAATCACAAAATAGTGAAAAAAGTCAACTCTGTTATCGTATTGACAGTGTCAACCTCTGTTATGTTTGTCCCGTCAACTCTGTTACAAAAGTTGTTTGTTTTTGCTTAAAAACAGATACAGTATATCACGAAAGTGAATACACTCCTCACAGTTTTGCAGATTTTTGAGTATATCTTTTCATAGGAAAGCATTACAGAAATGTAACTTTGACCCAATGATTAGTGACCTTTTGACAACATATTTAACCGCTTAAATTTCTTGTTCACTCAGAAAAAAACAAAATACAGCCATTAATGTTTGAACATGTACTCACAAAAGTGAGTACACCCCAGATTAAAATCCGGTAGAGAAGGGGCTATGTTGGCTCGAATCGTCTCGAAATGAAACGAAATGAAAAGGGAGGTCATCAGTGTGCGTTTCAACCTTTCTTTCCATTGAACTTTTAAATTTTGAGTCTGCATCGGGCTTAAATAGATTGGTGTGAGATTTGAATGCAATCCTATGGAGAATATCATGATCTGCTTCAGTAGTCACAGTACATGTTGACATGCATGTTTCTTTTAGGTGTATTTCAGATTGCCAATGTTGACAGCATTCATGCATCCCCAAACCATGTCAGTCCCACTACCATGCTTGGCTAGTGAGAGGATACAACTTTTTTGTAAAACTCACTTGTTTACCACCACACATGCTTGACACCATCTAAAGCAAATTTGTTTATCTTGGTCTCAAGAGAGATGAACAGACCAAGGATATGGATCACTGGAACCATGTCGTGTGATCTGAAGAGACCAAGATAAACAAATTTGCTTTAGATGGTGTCAAGCATGTGTGGTGGTAAACAAGTGAGTTTTACAAAAAAGGTGTATCCTCTCACTAGCCAAGCATGGTAGTGGGACTCACATGGTTTGGGGATGCATGAATGCTGTCAACATTGGCAATCTGAAATACACCTAAAAGAAACATGCATGTCAACATGCACTGTGACTACTGAAGCAGATCATGATATTCTCCATAGGATTACATTCAAATCTCACACCAATCTATTTAAGCCAGATGCAGACTCAAAATTTAAAAGTTCAATGCAAAGAAAGGTTGAAACGCACACTGATGACCTCCCTTGTCATCCCTTTTCATTTCGTTTCATTTCGAGACGATTCGAGCCAACATAGCCCCTTCTCTACCAGATTTTAATCTGGGGTGTACTCACTTTTGTGAGTACATGTTCAAACATTAATGGCTGTATTTTGTTTTTTTTCTGAGTGAACAAGAAATTTAAGCGGTTAAATATGTTGTCAAAAGGTCACTAATCATTGGGTCAAAGTTACATTTCTGTAATGCTTTCCTATGAAAAGATATACTCAAAAATCTGCAAAACTGTGAGGGGTGTATTCACTTTCGTGATATACTGTAATTAAATATGTTTTCTTGTTAATACATACACCAGAAGCAGTGCCATAACTAACTAACTCATTACATGACATTTCAAAGCATTTAACAGATTTTTAAAGCTATTTATGGAGAAAATGTAAACACTCTTGGCAACTTTTCAGTGAAACGTCTCAATGTTTTAACTCCTGAAAAATAATATTTATCATAGAAAACTCAAAGTTAAATAAATGGATATATGGACAAATACTCTGTCAGGGAACACATGATTTTAACATGTAGGCTATTGCATTTAGTTGATATTTATCCTAATTTGCCCGTAACAGAGTTGACAGAATGTACCCATAGTTCTCTGATTTTTAGATAAAATAATAAAAATCATACATGTTTAAGCTTGGCAAATACTGGAAGTGTACAATTGAAAGTATGTTCTTTGAGAATTGATAAAAAGTTTCACAGAAATAAAATTTATTTTACATTTGTCAAAACCTGAAATGTACCCACAATTCTGAAATGACCCACATGCTTAACACCATCTAAAGCAAAAAAATATCTTGGTCTCATCAGACCACACGACATGGTTCCAGTGATCCATATCCTTGGTCTGTTCATCTCTCTTGAGAGCAAGATAAACAAATTTGCTTTAGATGCCGTCAAGCATGTGTGGTGGTAAACAAGTGAGATTTACACAAAAAGTGCATCATCTGGCTAGTCAAGCATGGTTGTGGGACTGACATGGTTTGGCGATATATGGATGACGTCAACATTGGAAATCTGAATTACACCTAAAGAAGCATGCATGTCAACTTGCATTGTGACTACAAAAGCAGATCATGATACTCTCCATAGGATTTCATTCAAAACTCACACCCATCTATTTTAGCCAGGTGCAGACTCAAAATGTACAATTTCAATGTACTGAAAGGTTGAAACACACACAGATGACCTCCCTTTTAATCCCTTTTCATTTCGAAATGAAAAATGAATGTAGTTGCTGCCAAAGGTGGTTCTACAATGTATAATGCAAAGGCTGTGAATACTTTTGTAAAAATGATTTCTTTGTTTTTTATTTTCATAAATTTTCAAAACTGTCAAGACAACTTGTTTTTCACATGGTCATAATGGAATATTTTGTGTAGGATTTTGACAACAGAGATTCATTTTTAGCATTTGGAATAAGGCTGTAAGATAATAAAATGTGAAAAAAGTGAAGCGCTGTGAATACTTTCCGGATTGACTGTATTCTCATTACCGACGTACGTAGATGCGCTGGGTCTAATTTAGACGTGCATAGAATCTTCAGGTGGAAGGTGTAGGTTTACGCTCGATTGAACACGGCTATCAGCCAATCAGAATCGAGAACCCGGACCGCACAGTGTTAGATACATGTAATTTTACCTGCCATGGGATTCATTATGATAATAGTTGTGATAACATCTAAAGACACACCCTTACCTTACAAAGGCAACACTGGACGAGGAAGAAAAAGAAGGAAGGGGATAGGAAGAAAAGCAACAGCAATAACAAGAACATGGTGGTAAACATGATTACCTTGATTTGTAATACTAAACATAGTCAAAATGTAATTTGTGATGTTAGTATGACTGATTTTCCTTCCCTTGTTTTACAAATTTGCTGTGACAAGGTCAAATCAAGTTAATTTCCAAGTGCTTATGCAAACCTTAACACTTAGCCTACTCTGCTGAAGAGATTTTTTTCACGAGGTGGAAAAGCTAAGAAAGTTCTCTCTCTCTCTCTCTCTCTCTCTCTCTTTCTCTCTCTCTCTCTCTCTCTCTCTCTCTCTCTCTCTCTCTCTCTCTCTCTCTCTCTCTCGTACACTCTCACTCACTCATCACACATACACACCTCTACATCTCCTCTTCTGATTGCTAAGCTGGGGTGCCTGAGAGGAGGGGCTTTTCACACGGCATCATGGCAGGTGCTGTGAAGGCTAATCGAGCTAGAAATACAGCACTTCAGCTGATTCCATGAATAGTATTGACACTAATCGTTGTGTGTGTGTGTGTGTGTGTGTGTGTATGTGTGTTTGTGTGTGTGTTGGTGTCTGTGTGTGTGTGTGTGTGTGTGTGTGTGTCCGTGTGTGTGCGCATATGAGAGAGAGAGTGTGTGGGTATGTGTGTGCATTTGCATTTGCATGTGTGTGTGTGTGTGCATGTGTATATGCGTGTATTTGTTTGCACTATTCAGAGCTAGAGAGAGAGAAAAAGAGAGAGAGAGTAAGAAAGCACATGTGTACTATACCGCCGTTACACTAACCCAGGGGTCAAATCAGATGTCTGTGGCGCTACCATGATGTGACCGAGATGGCATATGACACAACCTGACACAAGGCTAATGCATGGCACATCTCTGAGGTTAAAGGGTTAAATGGGCCCGGAATGACTCTCAAGGGCAGAGTGTCACGGTGTCAGGGTGTCACATCCCTCCCACGTTCCCCCCACCTCCATTTCCGTTTGACCTCTGGATATGGCTGTAAGTCAATCTTCATCCTCCTGTCCTTTTCTGCGGTCTCTGGTCTCTGGCTCCCGTGTTGCCTCACCTTTGTGGAGAAAACAATAAAGGTTTCCCTGTTGTCCACCAGTGCAGAGCGACTTTTTTGGGGGTGGGTTTTCCTGTAGTTAGCATCACTACTGCAAATGAGAGAATGGCATTTGAATTTAGGTTTTTGAAAGGTATTTTTTTTTAAAAATGGTAACACTTTATATTAATGTTTGCTTATAAAGCATTAACAACACTTAGTAAATAATGAACAAATGATGAAGAAAGCATTAACAATTGTCTGTAGATGTTATGTTAATATTTTATATTTATCAAACATTTACAATATGTTTGTAAATGACTAATAGTACTCATTTGTGAAATCAAGAACATATTATTTGTAAGATATTTTATAAGTGAACAAAATGTAGCTAATAATAAAAACATTTTATAACGTCTATAGTGTTAAGTCTTTATAAGCAGACATTATTATAAAGTGTTACCAAAAATACTTCAGCACAATACTTCTACAACACCATCCAGAACCAGGCTGGGGAAGTACATTTCTTAGTTCATTTTCAAATCGTAGGGTGGCTCCTTAACTGGGCCATTTGACCGAGCTGTCAAAACTCGGAAAGTGTGTTAACACTTCACTGGACTGGTGTGACGTTTAAACTCAAATCAATTTCCATTGGGAAGTAATTTGCAAGTAATTTCTGCAACGAGACGGTTTAAGAGTTTCTACAAGCAGTCCTCAATGGAGCACTTGTAAGTGGCCTCTAAAAAAAAGCAAGTTTGGAAATTACGGCTGTTAAAAACTGTACTTAGGAGTCGGCTGGTAATGAGGAGCCTTTAACAACTTTCTTCCTACACTGACAGACAAAAGTCTCTCCAATTGGGAAAAGTCTGCACGGCTGTTACTATGGTAGCCTAGTATTGTGTCAAGACAGCATGGTTAAAAAGAGTAAACCGTAAAAAAAAAAATCACACATATGCTGCACTGTGAAATGAAATGGAAAACACATGACAACCATAGGCTACTAAATGTGTCATTGAAAAATAGCTACTATTCAGAATATGGTGTGTCACTGGAGTTCAAGGTAGGAGAGATCATTGGAACATTTTGGCATTACCATATCTTCATCAGAGTTTTGACTAGCTCTAGCTCTGCTCTACTAGCCTGATTGTCATCGACGTTCAAATCTCTTCGAGACTTGTTCTGACCAAGAGCATAACAATTAACATTTCCCAAACGGCATGATTGGCTCCCTTGATTTGCTTATGGCTGTTTGCTTACTAACAAAGTGGGAGGAGTTCTCGTATTTTCGGGAACTCAGAAAGTACATTACATTGCTCTATACCTGACTAGTTGCAACGCTGAAGGTGTTGCGTCTCTAGGAGAGCACAGCCTGGCTACTGCTCTACTAAATAAGAACAGAAAATAATCTTCAATGTCTGAGATGCTCTAGTGATCTTCTCTTCTACTTTATACTCAATGTGTATGCTTTCAATAAATCATTATTTCAGTAAAATTGAGTACCCAGTTGTGATGCCGTTGCGTGTTGTATCCTATACACCAGGGGTCCCCAAACTAAGGCCCGGGGGCCGGCCCTCCACCTCTCTGCATCTCACCATTTGAACTGGCCCAAAGAAGCAATCCTCACAGAAAAAAATATAAAATAAATTTTATAAATATTTTATTTTTTTAGCAACAGGCCTTCCTACAGTTTAATTTTAGTGTGAATCACCAGAAGTTTCTTGTCTTGATAGTTTCTCATCTCACTGTAATATAAACAGGCCTGCCATTTCTATTTCTATCACTCCTAAACGGTCAATCACCATATTTTTCTAACCTTTCCTTGCTATTTTTATATGGATATTGGAAATTAAAAGTAATACCTGTTATATTTCAAATTGAAAAACATGTGAAGTACTCACTCACTTCTTTTGCAAATCACTTGTAATGATGAACTATTTTGTGGTAGAAATTATGAATGAAGGAAGCGAAGCACTCTGTCTATTCGTCTACGAACGTTTCTGGCAGAGCCCTTCTTCAGCGTGTAATAGCGATTGCCGTGCTAGAAATTATGGCTATAACAAGCAGTGGACTAGTATACAGCCCACATGATTGATCCCGGCCCCTGATCACAGTCAGGAACGATAATGTGGCCCCCAGAGGAAAAAGTTTGGGGACCCCTGCTATACACAGTATAACTTGTTTGTTTGACTTCCCCGTTAAAGCGATCGTCAGTACTTTTTCCTGTTGTCATACGTGAAGTCCTAATTCTGGGATTTTAGAATTTCTCTTTGCCATAGTCACTTCCATGATGCACCTTGACCTTGACCTTGACCTTGACCAATGGCAGTGCCATTGCATGGGATTTATGAGAGCCCAGGTATCCTCGATGCTTTGCTGTCAGCTGTTGTTTGATCTGGAGACCCACATTTCCTACATAATACTGCGTACCACATTTTGGTGCTTTGGTGGCAGGGCATTCTAACTGACCTAGAACTCCATTGCAAAGCAATAGGCTGTTAAGTAAATTATTTTTGTATTGCTTTAGATGAGAAAGGAGTATGTTGAGGACGTAAATGCATTTGAAAAAAAAAAAATGTAGTGGTATTCCTATAAACTCATTGGGGTAATAAATGACTCCACATGGTGATATTGGTAAACAGCCCAGTCGCTTGAGGGCGAGGCTTTGCAGTGGACTAGCAGCCACTAAGTGGAGTTGACATGCCTGTCTCTCATGGGCACACTGGTCCAATGTCAGCAGATACAATGCCTGTCTTTCTTCAGTCACTCTCTTTGTCTGTCTGTCTGTCTGTCTGTCTGTCTGTCTGTCTGTCTGTCTGTCTGTCTCTCTCTCTCTCTCTCTCTCTCTGTCACTTAATGAAGAGGTCCTCGGAGGTGGTCTGCTAGAAGATGGGGAGAGAGAGAATGGCCATGTAGTCATGACTCAATCATTCAAACACCCAAGACAACAGAGACGGGGCTCAATATAGAAGGGCCCGATGTACCGTGTATGTGTGTGTGTGCGTGCGTGTGTGTGTGCCTGCAAATGTGTGTATGCCTGCGTGAGTCAGTATACCCATGTGTCCACCTCTGTTTGGTGTATCCATGTGCATATAGGTCCACAGGAGCGGCCAAATGGTAAAAAAAGAACCTTTGGATCCTTTTTTGTCAGTCTGACTTCACAAGCACCAAAGTCAGGCTGTAGAGAGCCTCACAAGGCACGAGGCAGGCAAACCTTATTCTTAAAACATTAAGCTTGTCCTTGGGCAGCTTTGAAAGGGAATGTCTTGGTGGTATGATCAATAGATAACCTGAGAGAGGGGGGAGCAGGGGAGAGAGAGAGAGAGAGAGAGAGAGAGAGAGAGAGAGAGAGAGAGAGAGAGAGAGAGAGAGAGAGAGAAAGAGAGAGAGAGAGAGAGAGATGACTCTTGGACACTTACAGTAAAAATAATTGAAATGATGGGGAATTAAATGGAATGTATTTTTGGTGGTGGATTGATCAATGGGCCCACGACATCAAAATACTACACAAGCTTGCTTGTGTGTTCTGCATATTTTAGTAAAGGATTCCCCTCTTGTATTCTTGACTGCTGTTTGAGTGAACTTCAGAGTTTATGAGGTTTGCGGTGAATAAGAATTTCAATTGATATAGAACAGGATAACGGTAACACCTGACATTTAAAGCATTAATGAATATGTGTTTTGTGGATATGCTTGTGCACCTGCGAGTGTGTGTGTGTGTGTGTGTGTGTGTGTGTGTGTGTGTGTGTGTGTGTGTGTGTGTGTGTGTGTGTGTGTGTGTGTGTGTGTGTGTGTGTGTGTGTGTGTGTGTGAGTGTGTGTGAGTGTGTGCGCGCAAGCACGTGTATGTGTGTGTGTGTGCGTTGATAAGTTATTTAGTCAGTAAGTCAGGCTTTTGATTAAATTAAAGTTTGCAGCATAAAATCGACATTCTTCGAGCCAACACAATACAATATGACAAAGGTCATTAAGCAAAAGAAGATGTGCGAGAGAACATTATTGCAAATAACGTTACCATGGTGACTCAGAGACTCAGGACTTCCGCTGCCACGCACCCAATAATGTCACTGGCTGCAACCAATGACCTTGGATGTTCTATTGTTGTTGTACAAGAGGTTTTGGAAGGAGCAGGAGCAAGCTACTCTTCTTGACGTATTTTTTTTTTTACTCTGCCACTATCTGATACCAGGAACTTATCTCACACCACACCGGTGTTGAGTTGCTTCCTTGCTTTCCAAGAACTGGCAAGACCAAACAGATAAACGGAAGAAAATAGAGAAGAAAATAGTTCCTATTAAATGAAAACAGGAAGACTCCTTATAGGCAGATTATTGTTGTGAGGCTGTTTCCTTTCACTGCAGCACATTCTCCCCGAGTCTTTATGAAAACAATCCATTTTCCACGGTTTATTACACCATTAAATTTGGATGTGCTCTGTAATTAAATATTGACTGCCAGAGCCCGAACAGGTACATCTTTTGGAGTGTAAGGAGGAGTAATGCAGGCAAACTTGTCAGGGAATCAGAACAAAATATGAAAGCATACAGCAGAGGGCAGTATAACACCTCTTTCAAAATCTATTGCTCACACACATGCACACTTGAGAGTGCATGGACGTACGTACGCGCGCGTACACACACACGCACGCACACACACACACACACACACACACACACACACACACACACACACACACACACACACACACACACACACACACACACACACACACACACACATGCACGCACGCAATTACACACACACACACACGCATGTACACACACAAATTCTCTCACACTCATGAATTCTCAAAAACACGCACATATAACAATCTACTTTTCTCTCTTTTAGGAAAGGTGCCAAGCAGTCTTGGTGTGTGTGTGTGTGTATGTATGTGTGTGTGTGTGTGTGTGTGTGTGTGTGTTTGAGAGAGAGAGAGAGAGAGAGAGAGAGAGAGAGAGAGAGAGAGAGAGAGAGAGAGAGAGAGAGAGAGAGAGAGAGAGAGAGAGAAGGATTGGAGAGGAGAGGAGAGGAGAAGAGATGAGAGGAACGTGGATCGTGAAATGGAGCTCAAGGAGAGAGGAGAGGCGAGACAATGAGAGAAGGAGAGAGGAGAGGAAGTAAGAAAAGGAGAGGCTAAACAAGGATAGGAAAGGAAGAGCTGAGCAGAATGGAAAAGGTAGAGGGAGAGGAGGGAGAAAGGGAGGAAGAAGAGGAAAGCAGTGTGTGTGTGTGGGGGAGGGGGGGCATGGACAGTGGAGGGTCGAGGTGAGGAGTTGTAGAAGAGAGGAATAGAGATAAGGAGGTAAAGGAGAGGAGAGATGTGAAGACAGGCAGGGTTGCCAGATGAGGCTGATGATTTCCAGCCCAAAAAATGCTCAAAACCCGCCTAGAGGCACAAGATCCCACCCAATTCTATTGATTTCTATGGCAAAAATTGGGCGGGTTTTTCTGCTGAATGTCATTTTTACCCGCACACTGCCATCCTAAGCAGCCCAATTGGGCGGGAAACAGCCCAATCAGGCAACACTGAAGACAGGGCAGGGGAGAAGAGAAGAGTAAGAGAAAGGGAGTCGAGTAGAGGAGAGGGGAGGGAAGGAGAAAGGGGGAAGAGGGCTGGCACTGCAGTGAAGGTAGGATGAGTGTAATAGGGAGTGAAGAGGATGGAAAAGATGAGTAAGGCCCGGGACATGCTTGATGCAGTATACGCCTTGGGCAAATGTGCATGAACACGTTGCCGTACCTATTTTATTTATATTTTATTAACTTTGCGCGTGGCTGACACACAAGCTACGCAGACGCGCGCGTATTGTACTGTGCAGGGCTGCTGACAGCTTTTGCTGGGCCCGGGACAAAGTCACCTGAAAGAGCCCCCTACCCGATACATACAATAAAATGAGGACCCAATTTTGGGCCCCCTATCTCCATGGGCCCGGGACAACATACCCCCCCCCCCAGGTATTGAGAGGCCTGTTGGCTATCTGTCCCCTAGATGATATCCCCAGTATTGTGATCAGTGCTCCGGTCATCCTGAATTCAACTATGTGCGCTCGGTCGCGCGCAGACGCATGCATAATTTCAGGCACACAGCAAGCATGTCCCCTGCCTAAGAGGAGAGGAGAGAAGTAAAGGAGGAGGGTAAATGAAGATGCAAACCCCTCTGAAAGCCATAACAATATCTGTAAAATGGCATTCCTAAATAGCTTTTTCACTAAGTGATTACAATCAAAAAGCCAATAAAATGTTATTATCAAGTGAAGGAAGGCAAGCCCCCAAATAGAAATAGATGAAGTGATTTTTGAAGTCTTCTAATTTTTATAGAATCAAAGCCTGTTTTTGTACTCATCACAAATGCACTTGGAGGTTTTTGCATCTGAACTCTTCAAATGGTGCAGAGGTAGAGAAACATGGAGAGGGGAGGGCAGATGATGGAGGAGACAAGTAGAGAGGAGGAGGAGGAGGAGGAGGAGGAGGAGAGGAAATGAGGAGTGGAGATGACAGCGGAGGTAGAGGTGTGGTGATGGGATGGGATGGAATGTATGGAGATGAGTAGAGCAAAGGACATAGGAACGGAGGTGGAAGGAGTAAAGAAAGGTGAGAAACCAGGTGGGGAGAGGAAAGGACAGGAGAGGAGAGGAGGAATGGAGGAGTGGAGATGGTGCAGAGGAAGAGGGGCAGGGGGATAGTGGAAGAGAGGAGAGGAGAGCAGAGGAGAGGAGAGGAGAGGAGAGGAGAGGAGAGGAGAGGAGAGGAGAGAGAGCAGAGGAGAGGAGAGGAGAGGAGAGGAGAGGAGAGGAGAGGAGAGGAGAGGAGAGGAGAGGAGAGCAGAGGAGAGGAGAGGAGAGGAGAGGAGATGGGAACAGATGTAGGGAGGAATGGAGTTGAGCAGAGAGGATGGAGGGAGAGGGGGAGAGGATGAAGATTGGAGACAAGTAGAGCAGAGCAGAGGAGGAAGGGAGAAGAGAGGAAGATGTAGGGAGTGGAGGTACGGTATAGTGGTATAGTGAAGAAGTTGGGAGTGGGAGAGGGGCAGTGGAGATTCATTAAATGTAACTGCTACCTGCGATTAGAGTAGAGGCCTCAAATGAAGTGTCACTAATATGAGGATTACACCCACAAATCCACCTCAAGTTCCCTTGCCAATCTGGAAAAAAAAATGAGGTGTGTTGAGGTGGGCGTAAGGGTGTTTTCTTGCGAAGGTATATTTTATGACACACATTCCTGTGTGAGTGAGAATCTGTGTGTGTGTGTGTGTGTGTGTGTGTGTGTGTGTGTGTGTGTGTGTGTGTGTGTGTGTGTGTGTGTGTGTGTGTGTGTGTGTGTGTGTGTGTGTGTGTGTGTGTGTGTGCGTGTGTCTGTGTGTTTGAGAGAGAGAGAGAGAGAGAGAGAGAGAGAGAGAGAGAGAGAGAGAGAGAGAGAGAGAGAGAGAGAGAGAGAGAGAGATAGAGAGAGAGAGAGAAAGAGAGATACAGAGATAGACAGACAGAGAGAGATAGACAGTCTCTGCCTGTATCCCTCTGCACCCACATATGTCTGCTTGGAGAACATAATTCACATCAACCTTACTCATCACTGAATCATAAGGAAAAATGAAGGAAGAAACACAATCATGGGTGTGTGTGTTCATTAGTGTATGTGTGTTCATTTGTGTACGTGTGTGTGTGTGTGCACGCACGCACGCATGCACGCGCGCACGCACGCACACACGCGCATTTCTGTACGAGTGCGTGCCTGCATATATACGTACGTACGTGGTAATGTCGGTCAGTGTCATGAAATTTAATGCACATTTATCCATTAGGTAGAGCCATGCACTTTTGCAGATGCCTGCATGCCTTTGATATTTAACACAGAGCCATTCCATTTTTTCCACTTTACGTGCCTCGTGTATATGGCTGAATATGGACATGCAGGAACAGTGGTAAAAATATGCAGGGCACATCCACTGTAACAAGTCTGACCTTTGTGTACGACTTCAAAGAGAGTTGGAGAAGACTTTCAATTAGCACGTGAGATTGTCTGTGTGTGGTTGGGTGTACAGTATGTGAGAGAAAGAATTGTGTGTGTGTGTGTGCGTGTGTGCATGGGTGCCAACAGGTGGGGACAAAGTGGACAGTTGTCCCGGGGCCCTGAGAGAGAAGGTTGCCCAAAATTGGCTCCTCATTACATTGTTTTCTATGGGGCTGGGGGGCCTTCCAGATAACTTTGTACTGGGCCTGGCCAAAGCTGTCAGCGCCCCTGTGTGTGTGTGTGTGTGTGTGTGTGTGTGTGTGTGT
>NC_085868.1:28702700-28725200 GCF_034702125.1 Engraulis encrasicolus
AAATAGTTGTGCAATATCAGATTGTATTTGGTCCAGTCTGGTTCAAAACATTACATTATGTTACAGTACATTACACTTTCCCGTCACTTTTATCAAAAGTGACTTACAGCTATTCTTTAAATACCAGGTATTGGTGACAGTCCCTGGAGCAATGTAGGGTTAGGTCCCTTGCTCAAGGGCACTTCAGTTATGGAGTGAGCAGGGCCATAACCAGACATTTCCAAATACAGAGGTCAAATACTGCGTGCTGTACTGTATACTGAACATTTAGAATGCTCCAAACACTTCTGTCAAACTCTTAAGTTTGTTTTCATTAATCACTGCCTTGAGGATAAATGGGGATGGCGTATACAGACTGAATTTATCATTGTACATCATATATCGATTTTCATCATAGATACATCTTACATTACTGAAAAAAATACAAAGTACATGACCTCAGTGTCCTCAATGATAGTTACGGCCATGGGAGTGAGAGAGGGAGTGGAAGGGTTGGATTCGAACCTGCGACCCTGTGATCTTAAACCCATCTCCTTTACCACTAGGCCATGGCAGTCCACAGCTGCCCAAAACATCAGGCTCTTGTTTTCTGCAACCATGTTTCAGTGGCACATACTAAACCAGCACACACATTAGCAATGTTGCCTATTCCTGTAGATGGATTTCTCGGCGGGACCATTCACTCTTTGCTGAAAAGACTCAACTACACCATATAGCAATAGTTCAATGACATTACTCTTAAATATTAGATTAAGGTGTGGTCATTTCAAATTTTGTTACAAAAAGGCTGCAGCATAGACTCCGTGCAATGGATATTTGAAGAAGGGTATGGATATATAGTACATTGCAGAGCAATGTACAAAGATGAGCATCATCAAATTTGGTGGTAAGATAAAATACCAAGGCACATTGTTTTGTTGGTCACAGCAGTGCTCCTGTACGGTAGTCTGTGGCATGCAGCAAACCATGCGCTTTGCAAAACTCGAAAATAAGCAGTTTAGCGGAGGGATAGGGATATGGATGACGGATGCTATCAAGTTGGGAACATAATGCGGATGTAATAGACTACATAGATCACCACCGGCTCCCCTCGCGTCAATTACCCACGGAATGTGTTTCGGAAATGAGGACTAATGTCTCTATCACCCGGGTCTAATATACCTTTGGTGGGGGGATCAGAGCATGCCATTAAATATTACACACGCTCCTCCGTCTCTTTGTCATGAATAATTTTTCCGGGTCGAATTTGCAGAAATTTGATGACATGGCAATGAGGTCTAGACAGTATGGAGGTGGATGGCGGTGGAGGAGGAGAAGGGTGTGGCGTGTGGGGTGAGCATGAAGAGGGAACTTTAATTAAAAGTTTTGGATTGTACTCCTACTGTATTTGGGAGTATCAAATGTGATATCGGTTGGGGGTGGGGGTGGGGTGTTGGTTGGTGAGTGCATTACGCTTATCAGTGCTGGCATCAGCCATTAGCATGCAGGCACGCACGTGCACTCACACACACAAATGCACACACATACTGTCTCTCACACACACAGACAGACTGACATATATTTGCACACACATGTACGAACAGCATCTTGCTTCCTCCCTCTCTCTATCTTCCCTCACACACACACACTCACGCACGCACACACACACACACACGCACGCACGCACACACACACACATACACACACTGACAAAGACAAAATTAGGTAGTATTATCAGAACTTCTCCGAGTTCCTCAAAGGGAATCATAATGCTGATGACATGGTTTGCACGTCTCTCAAATAGACCAGTGACTCCAAACTTTCAGTGAACACTATGTCCTCTGCATGACACGGCATGTTTTCATGTTTGTCTTTTTGAATGCATGCGGAGATATAATATTGCCACAATGGCATGTAAGATGTATGAGTAATGCATGAGAGATAAAGCAAGAAAGGGGAAAGAGAGGGCAAACGTACTATGACTAAGGAATAGGAATGAGACAGATAATAGGGAATGTGAATGAGAGAAATGCAGATAAAAAGAGACATAGGCATACAGAAAGAAAAAAAGAGAGGGAAAAAGAGATGGAGAGAGAGAGAGAGAGAGGGGGGGAGAGAGAGAGAGAGAGAGAGAGAGAGAGAGAGAGCAGAAAAAGAAGGGAAAGAAGCAAGAAAGACAAAAAACAGAACGGGGGCGCAAGTGAAAGAAAGAAAGAAAGAAAGAAAGAAAGAAAGAAAGAAAGAAAGAAAGAAAGAAAGAAAGCAAAGACGAACGACGAGGGAGGAATAGAATACAAGGGAAGGGAAGGGAGGAGGTGAAGAGGGAGGAACGGGTGCCATCGTGGACTGACAGCCGCCTTTCAGCTGTTTCCTGTTTGCTGTTGAGTTTGACTGGAGGATGACAGGTGATGGATTGACGATGAAGCCTCCGATGAAAAACTGCCTCATTCCCGCCGTCATTTCTGTGTAGTTATTTATTTATTCATTTGCTTATTTATTTATTTACTATTTTGTATTTAATATTTCTTTCCTCTCAGGTGCAGCAGCTTGAGATACTGACGTGAAAAAACTCTCATTCCCATCGTCATTTCTGTGTATTTATTTATTTATTTACACAGTATGTGCTTATTTATTTATTTTTATTTTTTTGACCGCTCAGGTGCTGCTGCTTGACGTGCTGTCGTTTGATAGCAGAGACGCCTCAGAGATCCACTAATGCCTCCTGACTGCATGCGTGTAACATGGAATAGCTCTGACTGATAGGGAAGTGTGTGTCTGTGTGTGTGTGTGTGTGTGTGTGTGTGTGTGTGTGTGTGTGTGTGTGTGTGTGTGTGTGAGTGTGTGTGTCTATGTGTGTGTGTGTGTACGTGTGTGTGTGTGTGTGTGTGTGTGTGTGTGTGTGTGTGTGTGTGTGTGTGTGTATGTGCGTGTCCATGTGTGTCTGTGTGTGTGTGTCTGCGCGTGTGCATGTGTGTGTGTATACTGTATGTATGTGTGTGTGAGTTAGGCTGGGGAAGAGTGTGTGTGTGTGTGTGTGTGTGTGTGTGTGTGTGTGTGTGTGTGTGTGTGTGTGTGTGTGTGTGTGTGTGTGTGTGTGTGTGTGTGCGCGCACGTGCGTGCGTGCGTATTCCCGTCTGTGTGTGTGTGTGCATGTGTGTGCGTGTGTGTGTGTATGTGTGTGTATGCATGCCTATGTTCTGTGTGTGTGTGTGTGTGTGTGTGTGTGTGTGTGTGTGTGTGTGTGTGTGTGTGTGTGTGTGTGTGTGTGTGTGTGTGTGTGTGTGTGTGTGTGTGCAGGGGTGACGCTTCAGAAAATAAATAATTTAGGAGTTGTTTGGTTCATCATGCAAATTCAACTTCCCAAGCGTAGCACATTCTTCAAACGGACACCCTCATCGGCGGCAGAGACGCACGCTGATAGCCAGACAAATGAGCACAAGGTCCATGCAAGCCTCACCACAGTATGCCCGCCTGCTTGTGTGTGCATAAATGTGTGTGTGTGTGTGTGTGTGTGTGTGTGTGTGTGTGTGTGTGTGTGTGTGTGTGTGTGTGTGTGTGTGTGTGTGTCTGTGTCTGTGTGTCTGTGTCTGTGTCTCTCTGTGTGTGTGTGGTGTGTTCGGTGGTGTGTGTGTGTGTTTGTGTGTGAGTGAGTGAGTGAGTGAGTGTATGTGTGTGTGTGTGTGTGTGTGTGTGTGTGTGTGTGTGTGTGTGTGTGTGTGTGTGTGTGTGTGTGTGTGTGTGTGTGTGTGTGTGCGTGTGACAGTGAGTGTTTTTTTGAGTGAGTGAGTTAGTGGGCATGTGTGCAATTGAGTACATGTTTGCATAACTGTGTGTTTGTACTGGTGTGTTTTTGTGCTTTCATGCAAGTATATGTGTGTATGTTTTTTAAAGTAGGCCAGTCTGTGTGTGTGTGTGTGTGTGTGTGTGTGTGTGTGTGTGTGTGTGTGTGTGTGTGTGTGTGTGTGTGTGTGTGTGTGTGTGTGTGTGTGTGTGTGTGTGTGTGCATGCTTGTGTGTGCATCCTAGGGTGCATTAAACGCCCCTTGAAAAAAAAACCTATGCAAAATTCCACTCTTCTCTTGTAGTATTGCCCCCCTTGCATTATTATAGTTTTTAGGGAAAATCAGTCCAAAGTGTGCTTTGAGATTGTTTTCATCAAAACTAATAAGCAAAGTCATGTGGAAGAATGCTCCAGTCGCCTTCCACCTCCCCAGGACATCAAGCATGCAAAACATGGCTAAAGGATGGGTGTTCGCACATGTCTAAAGGTTTAGTGTATGGCGGCTAAAACCTTGCTAAAGGAAGGTTGCACACATGCAGAAAACATGCACACAGTGTTTCAAATCTGGGAAAGTGGAATTGGTATAGGTGGAAAACAGAAAAATACTGGATAATTCTTCCAAATGATTTTCACTAGATTTGATAAATATAGTCTAAAAAATGACTTTCTCTGACTTTTCATTTTTCATTCAAAAAGTCCCGCTTATTGTGCCACACTTAAACATTGATCAAATTTGCTGAGTTTTTATAAGGATGTTTGTGAGTACAAAGGAATAATAGGCCTACTGCAAAAGCAGAGTGGGATTTTCAAACGTTGCGGTGTTTGATGTCTCTCCTTGTCCAAGTGAGAGAATTGTCAATTTGACTTTTGTTCCCAAGGACAACATTATCGGCCTGAAAAGCTTTTCAGTGAAGGAGACTCTCTACTCTTAAAGCACACTGCTTGCCATCTTTGAGGACGGTGCCACTCTCAACATTCAAACCCTCTCCAGCCCCTTCCATAACCCCTCCAGCACCCCTGCCACCATCGCACCCTTCCGCAACCCTTTTGGCACTGCCATCTGAAGCAATTACTGCTAAAAAGTCCCCCCTTCTCTCACCCCAATCCCACGCCTCTCAATTTCCCCTGTCTTCACAGGAGTACAGTGTGCTTTCAGACAAGCTGGCCAGCAGAGAGAAAGAGCCCTAACAGGATTAGCAGTGGAGTACTTTTTTTTTTATCAAAACGCTTAATTAATAAGTCATTTAGCACTCGGCTGAATCTTAACGTTTCACATCCTCACACAAACTTTTGTCCTTTGTGGTAGCTATAAGTGCAACTTTGTTTTGGCACCTTGGGGGCATACCGTATGTGAGGCTTTGGATTTTCACTGAGGGCCAATATAATGAGTGGAATGGGTGTGATAAATGTAAATTAGGCATGCTAGAGGGGAATAGAGACTTAACAGAGACTTACAGAAAATAAATGGATGGAAGGCATCCATCTATAGTGCAAGCCTTTTTCTGAGCTTCACTTTCTCAAATTGACAGGGCCAGATTATGGTCCAAGGTGTGTTGTTTGACAAGAGTTGACAAAACAGACATAAATTCTGCCTGCCTAGTTTTTTTTAATTATTATTAATAATAATAATAATAATAATAATAATAATAATAATAATAATAAAAATAATTTCATAATAATAAATAAATATATATATATTATATATATATACACATACATACATATTATAATATAATATATATTAATATATATATATATATATACATTTTAATGTCATAGATATTATTTTCATGAATTATGTTTGTAACCCAGAGTTCATTCAAGTTGCCATGGAGGAACCACATGTTCTGTTTTATAAAATCTCTTATAAAATGTATTTCTTTGCTATAGGTGGAAGACCATGAAAAACTATACTGTACTCAACTGTACTGAAAAGGTTTTTTGAGTGCCATTGTTCACATACAGTAACTATAAATCTACTCACAATACCTCTCCTCTGGTCCTTTCATGGCCGCGTAGTCACCTTTGTTGTTCTTTCTTTAGTTGGAGTTTCTGGTTGCCGTGGCAACAGGCGTTCCTCACCTTTGCCAGGTCATGCCGCCGAAGCTGTATGCTATGCTGGAAGCCATGACATGCTTGTGGCGCCTCGACAGCAGTGTTGCCAGATTGGGCGGGTGCCCGCCCAATTGGGCTACTTGGGACAAGCGTCTGCGGGTAAAAACATTTTTTAAGCCATTTTGGGCCCATAGAAGTCGATGTAATTTGTTGAATTTGGGCAGAATTTAGCGCATTTTGGTGATTTTTGAGAACCTTTTGGGCAGGATTTGATCAGACACATCTGGCAACACTGCTCGACAGCTCAAAAGCAACCACTACCGTATGTCTCTTCTGGAAGCATGCATGTGTCTGCAATGTTTTCGCCTCAAATAGCTCAAAAGCAGACTCTGGCGTTTTCTGGACAGGTGTATCATAAGTGTTTTTGCCTCAACAGCTCAAAACCCTTCAACTGTATGTGTCGTTTCTGAAAGCGAGTATATGACAGCTGACCGAAGCTTGCCATGCCTGTGGAGCTTCAACTTCAACAGCTCAAAAACAGCCTCTGTTATGTATGTGAGTGTGCATTGCAGGCAGCTGACCGAAGAAGCTTGTGTGTTTTTGCAGACGGGAAGTGATGTAATTTCAAATTTGCTCTCTATTTTCCCTTCAGGGCCACACAAGCTCGACTGAAACATTGTGGCCATTGTTCTTCTCCAAAATCGATTTTTTTTGTCATTATTTCTTTAGGAATGAGATTCTCTCTCCCCTGCCTTCCAAGTCAGACCAAATAAAATGGAGTGTTGCATACAGCAAAATGATAATCATTTGCGCCAGACGAGAAAGGGTAATTGGGATTTTGATTGCCGCGTCCAGCAAAATCCTTCTTTTCAGTTAGCCTTTGACCCCGGTAATATTTTCCCGCCGAACCGTCTCGGTGGCACTTGTCTGTAACAGATAATGTATTCGGATATCCCAACAAGGTGATAACAAAATCACCTGACATTTTCAGATTTATTGCTGTATTTTCCTATTATCGCCAAAGAAATATAGGGAAATTCAAGTCCATAAATCATTTTGAGAGAACGGCACTGGGATCCATTGTGCTTTTTAACGCGTCCCCCCCCCCTCCCTACACACACACACACACACACCCCTCCGCTTTCTTTCCCTCTTTTTTTCCCCATCAGAAATAAATTGCAGCCTCATTTGCGCAGATGGAAATTAAGGGGGCCGGGGACAGGGTGTGTGTGTGTGTGTGTGTGTGTGTGTGTGTGTGTGTGTGTGTGTGTGTGTGTGTGTGTGTGTGTGTGTGTGTGTGTGTGCGTGCGCGTGCGTGCGCACGTGTGTGTGTGCGCGTGTGTGTGTGTGATTGGATATGGTGATGCGGGGTTGTGTGTACTCATTGCCTGGGACAGGCTGCAGGTGGTGAGTTTCTTGGGGAAAACGTACACGGTGCGTCGATAGGGAAAGATTTTTTTTTCCTGCTGAGTAGTGCTGTTAGCCTACACTTTCGTTCAATACTGATCAGCCCTCATCGCTTGTGACAGTTGCCTTTCAGGCCTCCACAGCCTCTGCCTCGTAATATTTGCTCTTTGCGCGGAGGACACAGCTCAGCAGATGAAAGCAGACTGGGTGCTGCTTCACTTCCCTTCGCTTCGCCTGCCGGCCCGGCCTGCCTGCCAACCGGTCGCAATGCATTCCGTTCCATTCCCTTTCATTTGGGTGCGTTAAGTCTAATATTTACAAGGCTTCTGTTGCATTTTCCGGTTTACAAGAGCGGACTTGGTGTGAGAGCTGTGTGTGTGTTTGTGTGTGTGTGTGTGAGTGAGTGAGTGAGTGAGTGAGTGAGTGAGTGAGTGAGTGAGTGAGTGTGTGTGTGTGTGATGAGGGCATTGGAAGTGGCAATGGTAATGGCGTAGGTGAGGAGGGTGACAGAGGTGTGCAAAGTGGATGTGAACGGAAGGTGTGTGTGCGTGTGTGTGTCTGTGTGTGTGTGTGCGTGTGTGTGTGTGTGAGTGCGTGAGTTTGCAGGGGTATGGAGAGTGGCTGTTATAAGCAAGGCAGCAGACAGTTTTGTTGCCCCGCTGTGTTACAATCCACCTTTTATTGTTGTGTGAAAGTGCATAACTGGATTGCGGTGACCTTTCCAGTGTTGGGTGGAGACCTGAAGAAGAAGCATTACCTCATAAATATGTATGAGAAGCTGATGCCACACTGGCTGTGCCTTTATTGCCTTGAGCTCCTCTCTTTTAGCCGGATTTTTTAAAAACATTGCACATTAGCCTTTTTTGCCGTTGACTGAAAAACGTCAACATTTCCACTCTTGTTTAGCCGACCAGAAAACACATGTATTTTTTTTATTTTATGGTGTTGTTTTTGATGCTTAAATATTTTTCATCCTACATTTTTTGATGCTTACTGTACATTACAAGTTTGTTTGTTCATGCCAGGTGATACATGATATCGCAAGATAGGTTTCACTTCCTGCTTGATATGTTTTTTGGTGTAGGAGCTTGAATGGGGAATAGTGACCTTGGCTTGGCGCTGTGTGTTCCTGCTTTACATTGCTCATTAATTCCTGCTCAGTAGGAGGCCATGTACCATGTGCCTGTCATCAGGGAAATCGGCTGGAGCGGGGCAAAGGGGTCAGTTGTCCCAGCCTCAGTGAGAGGAGAGGGGGCCCAGAAATGGGTTCTCATTACATGACTGTATATGGATTGTGTGTGTGTGTGTGTGTGTGTGTGTGTGTGTGTGTGTGTGTGTGTGTGTGTGTGTGTGTGTGTGTGTGTGTGTGTGTGTGTGTGTGTGTGTGTGTGTGTTGGGGGATGTCCTCTATTCCCCTCTATCCTCCAATCCTCTTCTTCTTCTACCTTCTTCATCATTACCTTCCATCTCGCGTCCACACACATGGATATACAGTTAGACGGACATATTCCTAGTAGTAGTAGTTGTAGTAATAGTAATATTAGTACTGGAGGCTAAGGTGACAAGTTCTACAAGGAAAAGAGACAATATTCATCTCAATAACTCATCTGCATTTAATCAACCAATCACTGCTTTTGCTTTTTGGGTATACCCAGAGCCAGAGCTAGGCTAATCCCATTAACCTCACTGTTCCATTTTTACACAACAATGATGGCTCATGGAGATTTTGACACACAGTTTGACATTGACATAGGACCAATAGTTCCAGGAAGTGAGCATTGAACACAAGTGCAGTAAAGGTAAACATAATCCATTTTACCTTCACCTACTTGTTATGTCGTGGTTCTGTGTTAATCTCTAGTGGGAAAAAAGCCACTGCCTAGAATGATTGGAATCTGTTGCGTCTTTTCCACTGCCCGTTTTCGGGTAGGCCTACAGCACGACACAGCGCGACTCGGCGACCATTTTTTGCTTTACGATTGAGCAGTGTCATGCCAATTCGAAAAACAAAAAGTGGTGGATGAGTTGCGCTGTGTCGTGCTGTAGGCCTACCCAAAAACCGGCAGTGGAAAAGACTCATTAGTGAATTTTGTCACCAACCGCAACTTCTCTGAATTCCATGGCTTTGGTATAGCCTACCCACTTTGTCATGATCTCATCCAGTTACCTGCAGCTAATAGGATGCTCGCACGTGAATTTAAAAGCCTTCCGTCTTCTATCTCTGCTCTGCTACCGTACAGTAAGTCCACTACAATAGCCTGGCTTTGTTAGATCCACATCAGGATGAGTAGGAAACATCACGTTGACTAGCTGTCTAGGCCAACACCACCTATGTTACATACCAAAAGCACTGCAACAACAGTGCTTAGTTAGTTATTTAATCTCACCTGATGGCTTTGCCATAACTCACCTCACATCACCTCTGACTCATTACCACAGTTTCTGAATGTCCACCAGAGCATGGCAACCCGACCGAAGCCCGACGGGCCGGGTCGGAACCCGACGGGCCGGGCCGGACTCGGACAAAAAAAATAGAATATCTGTCGGACTCGGGTCGGGCTCGGGCTTGAAGCAAACAGACATTGTGAAAATTGTAAGCAATCAGAGGAAACGTTTCAGTTCATGCAAACGGCAGTTTTGTGATTAAAAAATAAGTAATTGAATATGCATAAATGAAAATGTTGGTAGGCTACTCGTGCGAGTGATTATTATTGGCTGTATGCACGCGCCAGTTACCAGTGGCAACATGGACGCTCACTCCCAGTCAGCCGAGCAGGAATGCCGAGTCAACTTGCTTTCTTAATAAGCGCCAAATACAGTTGTCAGTGAACGCGTGGTCTTTTGTTGTAGGCCTAGTGTAGGCCATGTTTTAGCATGCCTTCGGTGCTGTCTTAAATGTTGAACATAAAATGACGAAGTTTGCCACTGCATTGCTCGCCAAGGATTACATTTCCAGCAAGGGGTAGCAAGGAGCATAATATGGATTAAAGAAGACGCACACGCTACGTGGAGTTGCCTAAGGTAGGGGTGAAGAGGTTTCCTGTTACTTTGTCCGCTGTGACATTTCATGTCCTTCACGTAGGTTCTTATTCTTGTCACTTTTACTGTAGCCTACAGTTGTAACTATGCGCGTGCAACCTTTCTTGATTTTATATTGACCGCATGAACATCAGGGGAAATGACATTCTCTTGGAGGGCCGAACAGGCTACTGTTCTTCGGGGTGAACTTATAGCCCATCCTTCTTAACGACAAGGAGTGGCATCTTCACCGGCTCGCGGGGATTTATTTGCACTAACAGTAACGTAACAAATGCGTCCATAGCCGCGCTGACTGCATCCAAACCGTATTCGTTAGTTTTCGCCTTTCTTATCCTTTCACGCCCCTCCCATGCATTTGATCACCGCACCCAACATATCTGGTCTAACCGAAAGAAACATAAGGTGCGCTGTCACATGTATGCGTGTGTTTATACTTACTATGCGTGCGTAACTAAATTAGGCTACTGCAAATTGCCTCATCCTAGTTGCCTATCCTGGCTATTTATCACGTGCTATTTTGAGTATGAAGGAGGCCACATAGAAAATCTTGCTTGCGCACAGGTTCTGTTGTTATTACAGTGGTCTCGGGCTTCGGACGGGTTCGGACACAAACATTTTAATTAGTCTCGGGCTCGGGTCGGGGTTGATCACTTTTCTGTCGGCTGAGGGCCGGGCTCGGACAGAAAAAAACGGCCCGAGCCACGCTCTAATGTCCACCTCGCCTGGTTACCACCAGACCTAACCACAAGTGAGATTAGGTCTGGGGACCTGCCTACTGTAAATTATGTAGGGGGCAGAATACCTGGCTATTATGACACACTGCCCTGCTCTCGGATTGGGCAGAGACACTGTAAAGGTCGGAATGCTTGGCCATTATGACACATCCGTCCCAGTCTCTGATTGGACAGATAGAGGGACCATGATCTTGTCCGTTATGAGTCATAGTCCCCACACTGTCTTTCAGATCGAAACAATTGTGTAGAATTAACCCTATCCAGACTGGGGGGGTGGGGGGTGGAAGGGGAGGTAAAAGTGCCCGCACCAACTTTGATGTTGTATAATTCCTTAACGACTTAAGCTATGACTACGAAACTTGGTGACTTTTCCTAAAATTTAGTTGGCTACAGTTTAGTACCAAAAGATTATGTTTATCTTTTTTGCCGTTGCCATGGCAACGGTTTTCTGACAGGTATGTCTGACCGAAAATCACTGATCTAAGTCTCATTATTGTTCCTTTTTCATATTTTTTTGTTATTTCCATTAGCATCAGACAGGTTTGTGAGCATGTAAGTGGTCTGAAGCATATAATCATTAAAATGTAAGTGCATTACCTTAATTTGATGGAAAATACATTATGGCAAGATTTTGGACATTATAATCAGATGATGTCATAATGACGTCATAATACCAGATAATGACACAAAAATTATGTCATTCATAGATGTCCATATGTAGATCATCTCCCCAAAGTTTGGTGGTCATACCGTATTCCGTTTATGAGTTATGAGGGGGGTCAAAAGAGCCCCCTCCCCCTCCCCAGCCCCAAGAATGCCAAAAAAGCCCAGTCTGAATAGGGTTAAAGGCAGTATGGGACTTCCCAGGCTGCATCAGACCCTCTACCAATGAAATTATAAAGACAATATGGTAAGACCAGGGGCCTCATGTATTAAGACGCCAGTAGATTTCCTACTTAAGCTCGGCACATGTGAAAATCTGATATGAAATCTGAAAAGATACAGTACATGTGCACTTATAATTTCAAATGGATCAGTTCATGCATAAATGGGTGTTTATGCTGATTCACATGGTACACACGATTTAACATTAGTACCGCTGTACTTTTTCATGTTAAATCAGTCTTAGTACATCTGAAAATTGGCGTGAAAAGTTACCTGTGTAGCTTTTTTGGTGCATAAGCAAGCTTTGTACATCCCCAGAGCTAATCTGTTGAAGTCTTAAAAATCAGGGCCCATATCTCCTCTTTTGAGCAGTGCTCACCTGTGAGAAGCCATCTGTTGAGGCCTTGAAAATCAGTCGGCCTCCCCCTGTTCAGCTATACTGGCTGTCCAAGGCCCACGTCACTCCTGAAAAGATCTGCCCAGACACAACGTTTGGAGTGCCAAGCTGCTTTTCCCTGACTAAAAGTTTCTGAAAGTTGTTCTCTGTTGCCATACAAACGCAATGAGTCATTATGTGGGTTTGACATGAATGTGAAAGAGTGGTCAAGGGTGCTTAAGAGGGGTACTTAAAAACTGGCAGAAAAACTTTTCATTGTCGATGTTCCTACATACTGTAAGTCCTAAGGTTTGCTCCGATGTTTTTTTCCATTTTCCTTCTTTTTTTTCTCAATGCATAACGTCACGATATAAAACTTGTCTTTGACAAGGCAGTCTGAGATGTTTCAAAGAAGCACATCAATAAATCTATACCAGTTTTAAAATGCAGTGTGCAGATTAAGAAGAACATTTTACTTTTTTATCCTTAATACAATTACAGTTTGTGGTGCAGTCGGCTTGTCTTATTCATCGACTAGTTGAAGAAAACTTGGTTTCCAGTCACAGTTTTTGTTTAGGTGAAACTTATTACACTGATGTGACATTGAACTTTTGACACTGAGCTTTAGACCCAAAAAGAGAAAATTCTTGGACATGTAGTGTATGGTATATAGCTGAGAGGCAGACATGTTGACTAAACCAGTGGTGGGCGATTATTTTGACTCAAGGGCCACAGTGATGTTACAATATTGGCCAAAGGGCCTGATGTCGCAGGCACAAATAACGTATGTTGGAATAACTTTTTTTTTGGCCATTTCGATCCTGCAATTTGTAATAAAATGTATTGAGCAGCCTTGAATACAGTAGCCTTGGTGAATCTGAAAGCCTCAAAATCACAGTGTCTTGGGTAACCATTTTAACCCTCCTGTTATCCTTGGGGTCTATTTGACCCCATTCAATGTTTAACGTCTGAAAAATGTATGAAGTACATATTCATTTAGCTTCATCTTTGATGACTTTTCATAAATATATTGGCTCAATGTGAAAAATGTGAAATTTAAACAAAAATGCTTTCCCTAAGTGCTGTACACATTTTGGGTACATCCGTGTTCCTTTGGGGTCAATTTGACCCCAACTTGTTTAAAGTGTATAGAATAGAACATAAATGGAACATCCATATTTTGGAAACATATCTTCGAATCTATTTAGATCACATACAATACGTCAAAATAAGCTATTAATCTATGTTTTTTCAGAACACTTTGACCCTTATTTAGGTGGACTCCACCTGAAATGTAGAAGAAAGTACAATAATATTCTAACATGTTCTAAAAGCTCTTTTGGTTGACAATCAGGGGCGGTTCTACCACTGGGCAAGGTCGGGCAATTGCCCGGGGCCCCGAACTTTCAGGGGCCCCGTCGTCCCCCATGTCAACTTCGCGTGGGATGATTGTTCAGGCACTCGGGGCCCTAAATCGCAGCACGGGGCCCCCTAGTGCAAAGTAGCGGTTCCTGCGCGATTTACAAGATACCACTCAATGCAAGTTAAAGGTTCTCGCGCGACTTATATCATATGTACCGGTATTTCATGACAAAAGCATCTTTTATATATAACCAGTGGCACACTTCAGCATGACGGTGGGACTTACATTTTAACTCAACATTATGCCACAAGAAAATTAATAGTAGGCTACTTTTAGCAACTGTAGGTCACATGGGTGGTAGAATTATACAAATAAATGTTTCAAATAGAAATGAAGACCATAAAAGAACGATATTTATGTGGATTTTCTTTGATTTATTTTTGTACATTGCGGCCTTGAATTGTGGGATATAGGCCTATTATACCGGTAGTGAGAGAGCGCCAGTTGCATCGGCAACGTTCTACCGTTATTTCGAATGTCAGCCTGCCCCAGAGAGCTGATTCGGCCCTGACGCGAGGGAGCTTGTCCTTTCTTGATAATAAGCCACATTAAGTCATGGTTATTAGTGACAACTCAGTCGTTTGCCTATGTTGTAACATGCCTTCTTGACCTTGTTTATGGAAGTAGTCAGAACATGATTTGTGCATCTTGATAAAAAGTCCGTGTTACAAATTGCCCTGCGTTACTTTGTGCTCCGCGCTCCTCTACTTCAAAGACAGGATTGTAAAATGACCAAGTCACTTCAATCGCCAGTGCTAGCATGACCATAATGGATATTCAGAAGATATGTTGTACAGAAGCTACAAAGAAGGCACGGTAGGGGTTTTTCCTTTCAATCATTATGTCCGCCGCGGCATAATTTTGATACCGTATCATGTCATACTTCACGCATTGTTGATATTCGGTGTAACTAGTCAAAAGTTGATAGCTCTAATGTCGGCTCCGTGTCGGTTTGCTGCATTTATTTCTGGTTAGCATGACGGAAGTTTGGCTATTGTAGTCTAGCTGTTATATCACGTCACAAAGCAAGCTGGGTCACTTCAGAGTTGTGAGTGATATAGTTATTAGTTAGAACTAGAGAAGGACTTGTTAATTGTCAACAGATGTGTGCACACGCAGTTGGCGCAAGGTGCCTGTTGTTTCTCGTTTGTTGCCTAATTTCGGTTTCTGAAACACAATAGTTTCTACTTCAGTCACCGTTTCCTCTGCATCGGGTGTTCACTGGCTCAAGAGTGAAGTGTGCGTTATGGTGCACCGTGGTGTGTCGACTCGTGAATGTGTTTTCATCGGTGTGTTGTGCTGTGAGCTATGTTTTCGTTCAAGGGGCGGATTACCATTTGTTTTTCAAGTTTTCTTTTGTAATCAACCCTCTACCGCAAATTGTCTCATTCTGTCTTCTTTGCCCATTTATGGAACGAGTGTGGGTCTGTCCTGGCTATTTCTCACGTGTTGCAGGCTGAATGCTCACATCAACAGCATAACTAAATCATTTGTCACCTTAGGGAGAAATTAATCTCTGCTTTTATTACCTGCAGAGTTGGCTATTGCAATAGCCTGCCCTTACAGGCATTCCCCAAAAGTCACTCAGGCATGTGAAACTTATCCACATGTTGCTGCTAGAATTCTAAATAGCAAAAGAGATCACAACACTCCAGTATTTGGTCATTTCACTGGCTACCAGTGAGGGTTTTTTTGTTTTGTTTTGAGAATTGAGTTTAAAGCAGTCCTGATAGTCTTTAAGTCACTAAATGCCTTGGGCTCTAAATATAGGATATTGTGGATGTGCTAAAGCAGTGGTTCCCAAACTATGGTACGCGTACCCCTAGGGGTACGCAAGGTGATGGCAGGGGGTACGCGAGAAGATTTTGAATTTTGAAAAAAAAAATGCAGGGAAAAAATCAATAGCCTTTAATATTCGAATCAGGCATGGCCATTGATGTTTTGGGTATTTCATGGGTATTGGTTAAATTGTTTCCTTGTAAACATCGTTTTCACTACACATCTTAATTTATTTTTCCATGGGGGTTAATCGCAAAATCAGCTGTTGAGGAGAGTCGCGTGCGTGGCACATATCTATCTCCTCCAGTCTGCATAGTGCAGCATCAAATGAATGGCTATTGTTATAAACAAAGCATCATCACGTTAATTTCTGGAGTTGGTGAAGAGTTTCTGGGACTATGTGCTTCAATCCACAAGTACCTGTGATTACGCCAAGAGTAAGGTAATAACTTGATACTTTTGGGATTTTGACAAAATAAGCGTTGTCAGGTCTGGTTCGTCAGGCAGACAGGCTATGTGTTTGTTATCATGCTTTTAGCGAACTGCTATGTTCATGCAATGTCATTTTTTAGCCAAGAGCAGTCATCTTACATTCTAACACCACCCTAAATATCCATAATTAGCCATGAACAAGTATGTGTGTTCAATTTAGGTGACTCCTATAACTTTTAGCGCAGTCACAGGTCCATCCAATTTCATTCAAATTTTAACTTTGTCTACAAAGTTGACATGGCTACTAGCCATGGCACGTTTTAATCTACATTCACACCTCTAAGTACCCTCTCCTTAATAAGTGCTGAGAGATCGCTAAACAATAATGGCTGGTTGAAAACATGTGAATTTAGCAACCTTAATGGGCCATTACATCTTTGGCTGGAAGCCTTTCATAGTGATCTACTGGTGTAGCCTACACATGTTGCAACAATGTTAACTCTATGCCCTTTCATTTGTGGACGTTTCTGTTGATGTGCATCGTGTTTTTTTTTGGGAGGGGGGGGTACGCGGATGGAGCTGAAATTCTCCAAGGGGTACGTGATGTGAAAAAGTTTAGGAAGCACTGTGCTAGAGCAATATCATCCTTAGATGCCTTAGGTCTTCTCTGGTAGTGTCTAGGGTCAAATCCAGATAGGGTGAAATGGCATAGTCATTATGCTGCCTGCTGGGGCCAGCTAGATGTCCAAATAAGACCTGCCCCAACAGTATGATTTCAAAAGAAATTAAAAACAGCTTTGTTTTCATCTGCCTTTGGTGATAGTTATCTACTATCTAGCAATATATTTTTCTCTCTTCTCTTTCTTTAGCCTACTCTTTAGCACACTGAATGACAGTTGTGTATGATAATGTGCTATATAAATATTGATTGAATATGGGGCCCACCTAGATAATCTTGCTTATGGGTTCAGTTATTACGCCACTGCCTGCATACATTATCGATTAATTAATTATTTAAAGGGGGCCTCAAAATTGTTTCTTGCCCAGGGCCTCAGATTTCCTAAAACCGCCCCTGTTGACAATGTAGCTATCCTGTTACCTAACTAGTAATGTTATGTCATGTTATAAATACAGTGCCCTCCATAATTATTGGCACCCCTGGTTGAGATGTGTTAAAAGCCTTAAAATAAATGCAGTGTTTATTGCAGAAGAATACTGTCACACTGAAAATGTTAGGAAAATGTAGCCTTCAACTCAAATGAATTGTAGGAAAATAAAAAAAATCCCTGACTAAAAAATAATTATTTTTCATTAAATCACCTGTTCCACAATTATTGGCACCCTTAACAATTCCCAGGAAATAAATATAATTGAAGCATTTCTGTCATTTCTACAGTAGTTTACAAAGTTTGCCAGAGTATGTAGGAACATTTAATTAGTAATTCATCACTTCCTGTTTCCCTGGGGTATAAATATGATGTGACACCGAGGCCATTTCTCTTATCCACTCTTAAACATGGGAAAGACAAAGGAACACAGCATACAAGTGAGGCAGATGTGCGCCGACCTTCACAGGTCAGGCAGAGGCTACAAGAAGATTGCCACTCAACTGCAGCTGCCCATATCCACTGTGAGAGGAATAATTAAGAAGTTCAAAACAACTGGAACAGTGGTAAACAAGCCTGGACGAGGACCCAAGTTTATTTTGCCACCACGCACAGTGAGGAGGATGGTAAGAGAAATCAAAAGATCTCCAAGGCTCACTGTTACAGAATTACAACAAATGGTAGCATCCTGGGGTCACAAAATCTCCAAATCAACCATCAGGCGCTGTCTACACACCAACAAGCTGTTTGGGAGGCATGCACGGAGAAAACCTTTCCTCACCCACAATCATAAACGCAAACGTCTGGAGTTCGCCAAGCGGTATTGGGGCTTCAACTGGGACCGTGTGCTTTGGTCAGATGAGACCAAGATTGAGCTTTTTGGCAACAAACACTCTAAGTGGGTCTGGCGTGCCACGAAAGATGCGCATGCTGAAAAGCACCTCATACCCACTGTGAAGTATGGGGGTGGGTCAGTGATGCTGTGGGGCTGTTTCGCTTCCAAAGGCCCTGGGAAGCTTGTTAGGGTGCATGGCATCATGAATGCTTTGAAATACCAGGACATTTTAAATCAAAATCTGTTGCCCTCTGCCCGAAAGCTGAAGATGGGCCGTCACTGGGTCTTTCAGCAAGACAATGACCCTAAACATATGGCCAAATCTACACAGAAATGGTTCTCCAGACACAAAATCAAGCCCCCCCCATGGTCATCTCAGTCCCCAGACCTCAACCCCATTGAGAACCTGTGGGGCGAGCTGAAGAGGAGAGTACAGAGGAGAGGACCCAGGTCTCTGGATGATTTAGAGAGATTCTGCAAAGAGGAATGGCTGAAGATCCCTCTTTCTGTCTTTTCCCATCTTGTGAAACATTATAGGAGAAGAGTAGGTGCTGTTTTGTTGGCAAAAGGGGGTTGTACAAAATATTAACAACAGGGGTGCTAATAATTGTGACACACATTATTTGATGTCAAATAATTATTTCTTTATGTGTGATTTTTTCCCCACTGAATAAATGCACTTGTATTGAAGGTTGGATTTTTGTCTTTTTTCCATTAAGGTCCCATATTATTTAGAAAAAAATAATAATAATTGGAAGCTAAAAAACACATCTCAACCAGGGGTGCCAATAATAATGGAGGGCACTGTACATATTTAATAATATTGAACACGAAAATCTTTCTGAATGTTTGGGAGTATATAGGCTATAGTTCCTCTGGGGTCAAATTGACCCCAAGGATAATGGATGTTACAATCCTTGATAAGCAAATTTGTTTTTCTTTTCAAATGTTATAAATAACAAATTCAAATTGAGAGACTATATGGAGACTCTGAAATCCCAATAATATCTGTCCATCTGTTTTTAGATCAGTTTTAGATCAGTTTTAGATTTTATTGGTATTTTGCAAATTTTCGCCTAGTCATGAATTGTTTTTTTTGTGTGTGGGGTGTCTGTGGTAGCCTGGTCCTGACCATCCCATAATACTACCATTTCATTTCGTATTCATGGTCTGGAGGTTGTTTGATCTGACACGATTGCAGGAAGCGGGAAGGACATTTTCTGAAAAATCAGGATTGGTTGTTGAACAAACATGTCTGACGTCTATCTTGGGCGATGTCGGACCGTTTAACAGACATGTCTGACAGAACATCCTACCATAGGATAAAATTACTATGTAGGACCATTTGTCAGAACACCGGCCAAATCCTACCGCTCAACATCGTTCCACAGAAAACAGTTACCAGACGTAATGCGGAGCCAAGTCTCTTGGCGGAAGTACGTAGGATGGTGCGCAAGGCTGTGGGGGAGTTAGGATATATTTCACCATCAGAGCAACATGAAATATATGAGGCATACACATGTGCAAAAGTTTTGGCTTTTACTGATTTTTGTCATTTTTGACATTTTAGTGGCTAGGGTCAAAATGACCCCAGGGATGGCTGTATCACGCCAGCTCTGTTATCACCGGAAATGACCTCCGAATGACCTTCCCCTTTCCCCCACTCTCTGCTGTACTCAGATGTAACATTATCCTTAAAGGTGGGCTGGATCAAGCCAGGCCTGTTGCCACCCAAAATGACCTTCAAATGAACACCTGACCTTGAACCAACCCTTCTCACAGCTTCTCCCCCTCCCTCTATTCTTTGTGTGTGTGTGTGTGTGTGTGTGTGTGTGTGTGTGTGTGTGTGTGTGTGTGTGTGTGTGTGTGTGTGTGTGTGTTTGTGTGTTTGTGTGTGCGCGCGCGTGTGCGTGTGTGTGTGTGTGTGTGTGTGTGTGTGTGTGTGTGTGTGTGTGTGTGTGTGTGTGTGTGTGTGTGTGTTTGTGTGTTTGTGTGTGCGCGCGCGTGTGTGGGTGTGTGTGTGCATGTGTGCGTATGTATGCGTGTGCATGCATATACACAGTATGTCTACGTGCTTGTGTGTATGTGCATTTGTGTGTGCGCGCATGTGTAAGTGTGTGTGTGTGTGTATGCAGCTGCGCGCATGTGTGTATGTGTTTGTGCATGCACATTGCACACGTTTGTATGTGTGTGTGCATGTGTGTGTCTATGTGTTCGTGCATGCATGCGTGTATGTGTATGTGTGCGTGCGTGTGTGTGCGTGTGTGTTTGTGTGTGTTTATATGACATTATCCGTAAAGCTAGCAGTCATTACCCAGAGGCCCTTGCTTCCGTCAGCGTCGTCCAGGGATCACTAGTCAGGCTAAGCATGTGGAAAGGGCTCCTGCAGCCCCCTGTGGAGATCTTCACACACACACACACACACACACACACACACACACACACACACACACACACACACACACACACACACACACACACACACACACACACACACACACACACACACACCCTCCTTCCCATGCTCTATTCTTAGGTATGTCATTCTATATGCCCCCTGAGCACACAGTAATCACTGCCCTCACCATGAAAACTGTCTCAAATGTTACCCATCACCAGAGGTGTGGATCCCACAGTTGGCTAAGGTGCTGTACCATATACCTGGAGACCGGGGTATGAAACGGGGTCTGACCCAAGGACATTTCCTGATCCTTCTCCATCCTTTCCCACTCATTTCTGTCACACTCTAACTGTTTATCCAGAAAAATGCATGAAATGCTTAATGAATATCTTTAAAAAAATAATAATAAAAAAAAAAACGGTCCGAAATGTTACCCATCACTAGATATGTGTATCCCACCACCACCATCAGAAAAAAAAAAATCTTCTTCATGTTTCATCCACTCACTTCCTCAACCAGCTAAATATTTTGGGCACACACAACATTAAAGACTTAGAGCAGTGGATCAGACAAACTTTCTGCATTACTGTGCATGTACTTCATGTGTGCTATCAGTATGGCAATGCAGACCTGAAATTTCTAGGAAAAGCTAGGGTTTTTTTCACATCACCGGTGAGAAACCGTAACTTACTTAATGTGAGTACCTGATAAGACTTTCTATAAAGATTGTATTCATAGGACCTTTCATAGGTCCCTTTCATAGGACCCTTTGAACATTTTCCTGTAAGGGTTATGATGTCTTCAGCAATCTTCATAAAGCAATTTTAAAAGAAACTATTTCCACCCACATTGACCCTTGCTGTGTCACTTTACTGTGTCACTTTACGTTAGCATACACTTTACTGCATAGCAATTATAGGTCGAACAGTTATTAGTTTCTATAGTAAAGTCATGAATATTTACCCCCGCCAAGGAGCTTATGTTTTCGGTCGCATTGGTTTGTGTCATGAACATCTGTTATGAACAGATCTTGATTAAATTTTGTGGAGCTGTTGGAAATGACAAAAGGAAGAAGTGCTTACATTTTGGTGGTGATTCGGGAAGTTTCTTTTTTTTAACTTATATTTTATAGGCATAGGATTCCACAATGTGTAGAATACAGGGCATACAGGCCATCACGGACTATAAGCCTGCACCACGAAGCTGTGACAACAACACCTCTCTGCTAAACGACCTGAACAGTTTCTTTGCCCGTTTTGAAGCACAAAATGACACTCATCCACAGAAAACTCCCCCTCCCCCCCATGATCAACCCCTGTACCTGTCCTCTGCCAGTGTGAAGAGGACACTGGCCACCATCAACCCACGCAAAGCAGCTGGCCCAGACAACATACCTGGCCGAGTGTTGAAGGATTGTGCAGAAGAGCTGAAGGATGTCTTCACAGACATCTTTAACATCTCTCTGGAGCAAGCAGTCATCCCATCACTTTTCAAAGCTGCTACCATCATAACCGTGCCGAAGAAATCATCACCATCATGCTTCAATGACTACCGTCCTGTAGCACTGACGCCCATAATCATGAAGTGCTTCGAACGGCTAGTCCTGTCACACATCAAAGCCACCCTACCCCCCACCCTGGACCCCTACCAGTTCGCATACCGAGCCAAGCGATCCATGGAGGATGCAATCTGCTCTGCCCTCCATCCAGCCCTCACCCACTTGGACAATAAAGACTCATATGTGAGAATGCTGTTCATTGACTTCAGTTCAGCATTCAATACCATAATACCACAACAACTCATCAGAAAACTGGACAAACTAGGTTTCAGCACCTCCCTCTGCAACTGGCTGCTGGACTTCCTGATACAGAGACCACAAGCAGTACGGGTAGGGAATAACACCTCAAGCACCCTGACCCTGAGCACGGGGGCTCCGCAAGGTTGTGTTCTCAGCCCCCTGCTGTTCACGCTGCTGACACATGACTGCACAACGACCCACAGCACTAACCATCTAGTGAAGTTTGCGGATGATACAACATTGGTGGGCCTCATCACTAAGGGCGATGAGACCCACTACAGAGAAGAAGTAGACCTGCTGGCCAGATGGTGCAAAGACAACAACCTCCTGATGAATGTCAACAAGACCAAGGGGATTGTTGTCAACTTTCAGAGGGTCCAAAAACAGCTGCCACCACTGACCATCGACGGTGATGCTGTGGAGAGAGTGAGCAGCACCAAGTTCCTTGGAGTGCACATCAGCGACGACCTC